>NC_062270.1:27221465-27521465 GCF_916048215.2 Malus sylvestris | reverse complement strand
GAAAATTGATGTCTGACAAGTTCAATTTTTTACTCAATTGTGAAATAATTACTTGGAATTGCTCTCGTATGTATAAGCTAATTTCAGTCCATACCATGGTAATTGCATTCAATCCCAAGACCACAATGATGCGAGGCAAAAAACCAAACAGATTAGAACCAAATCCACTCCACACATCATTAACTTGAAAGAAATAGTTCTCTGACAAGTTATCATTTTGTTTACATGCTTCCACACATACTCGCAATATATAACATATCAAGTCTATGATTAAAAATGAGTGATAACTCATATAATCCTCCACGGTATGAGGATTACCACCACCACGGGTAAGGTAACTTAAGCAGCTCAATGCACTTGGAACATGCAGCTTTGCTATTCCTTCTTCTGCAGCACTTAGGTCCACACTGAAATCAAGAACCTGCTAAAAAATTCCAAGAAATTTGGTTAAACCTTATATGAAAGACATGGTTCTATGAAACAGTAAAAATAAACAAAGGGATAACTCAGGATGAATAAATATCCACCAACAAGCTATTGGTTCAAAGTAGACACGAGTTCCCCAGAGGCTTGCTCTAAATATCACTGTTTTCTCCTTTTGGTAGTAGTTTGGAGTCGAAATGATAGTAGGATATTACACAACAGAAATTTAAAAATTGTGGTTTAGACATTGTATGCATATAAACTATACCATTCCTTTCTTCCAATTAAAGAAAACCCATTTCCTTGCCATAGCATAAAACAACCTAGTCATAGGATTGTTTTTTCTAAAGCAACAATTACAAAGGACCTTCTCAAATATGCACACGACATTCATTGCAAAACAAATATTGGTCCCAAACAAAAGATAAGAGAACTCACATATTTGATATGCGACCCTACTGCTTCTGTGGCAAGATAACCTGCATTGAGTGAGATTCATTGGTGTTTGGAATTGGGTGGCTCATGATGTCAATAGCTCTTGCAACCTTACCAACATTCCTAACCTGTCAAAATGCGATAAATTTTCAGTAAGTGTTGGGGAATAAGCATTTTTCTTCACCCTTCAAGCAAGATACAGAAGAACAAAGAAGATATTGTGTCCCTTGCAAACTTATAAATAAAAACAACCATATACTTGTAAAGCATAAGATGAACATAAAACTAATATTAACGTCCCACCACCTTTAAATACTTTACTCAGAAAGGTTTACCTTGTTAGGCAAGTAAGAAGGATCACAAACAACTTTTTTGCACTTAGCAGTTTCCCCTTCAGATGTGACACTGATAACTTTCCCTTCCTCGTTGAACTCTAACTGGCATCATGCATTAAACTCAGTGTCTAGATAGGAATTAGACACAAACTAACGCAAAATGAAAGAGTGTTAAAACCAAGAAAAATGTGTAAGGATTACCTTGCACTCAAGCTTATTCAACATATAAGTCCCACCATAAACTGCACTCAGGCTTATTCAACATCTATGAACCCTGACCAATATTTACCTTCATTCTTTTCACAATATCTAGAGCAGGCTCATTCAGGTAGCAATCATCCCTATGAAGTGCCAAAGCATGCCCAATGAAGTCAATCGTGTTGTCATCAAGACCATATTTTCTGTCAAAACATCAACCACACAAAAATATAAACAAATGTTCTTGGATTGTTACTTTATCACAATAAGACCACCTTTCTTTTCTACAAGGAACCCTATACAATAGAAAACAAAGACAAAGCACTGGTACCAATGAGACTGTAAAGACCGCAAGTTATGATTCTTCTTAGAATGATTATAGATTTCATTTGCAAAAAGGTTATTACCCTACCACTTACGCGATCAAATCTCTAGTTGTCACTCTTGTTAAGTCCATTCCCTCATGTGTTTTAGGATCAGTTTCACTATAATCTTGAACATATATAATGAACTTGAATGCACGACGCTTTTCAAACAGACCCATGAGTAGAGGTTTAAGGGCCTCCATGTCAGTTGTTGGAACCTAGTGAACCTGTTGCAACAATTAAGATCCCACCCATAAGGTTTAAGATGAAATTTATTCAGGACAGTGTGTGTCTTTGTGACTGTAGTTACTAAATGCAACTCAACTTATTTCTCAAACCCAATACCAAAATCCAAAAACTCTAGTCCAACCTGATATCAAAATCTGTTGAAACTAGACCTAAATTACAAATTTAACTTTGCATCCGCCCTTACAACAGCAATTTCATGATGATTATCATCATTTTGGGACTAAAAATGGCATAAAATGTGAAAACCCCAAATTCTAATCTGAATTTAACCCTAAAATTTTAAAACCCCAATTTGTTCAAGTGCAGAGGTTTCTTATTGAAAATTTCTCAAACCCAAAACACCTAAATCAAATAAAGCCCAATAATATCACGATCTGCAAAACAAATCGAAGAAATAATGTTCGATTCGAAGTTTACCAGACAAGAGGAGCAAATAAGGGCGAGCAGGATGTAGCTGAGGGGAGCAGGACACAGAGACGAGAATGAGGAGGACGACAATGAGGAAGCAAGGCAAGGAGGGAGTAGGGCGAGGATTGAATCGCAGGAGAAGGGAGATGACGAGATTAGAGGGCGGCTTAGCAGTCATCTCCAAATTGGATGGGGGTCTCGCTAAAACCTGTTAGCGAGGGACTCAGTTGAGGCGAGTCCTGCTAGTCCCACTAAACCTAGTCTGGGTAGGGAACAAACACAAGATTGGAGTAAACTTAGTCCAGTCTAGTTCAGTGAGGGCTAGTGATGCCAAACAAACACACCCTAAGAGTTTTGAAGACCCGTATTATTGCAGCAGCACAAGTGGCACATAAAACACACATCTAAATGCGTAAGTGCGAAAAAAAGGGTTAAGTGTCGATGGCCTTTAGGTGGACCAACATTACTCCTAGATTGCATAGCCCTGCGCAAAATCTGAGGTGTGGTATACATTGCCCGTTTTATGACCACTTTTGCGAGGCAGTTTGGGTGTGAGCATGGGAAACAACAGACCTGACTTCAATCCCATAATATATGAAATAATTGAAAGGTTCTTTGATGTAAACTCTGCACTATCCTAGTCCCTCAGACATTATGGGATAATTGAGGGTAGTAAGCTCGCAACCTAAAAATTAGTGCTAGAAGATTAGCAACATTGGCATGTGGACAATAGACATGTGACCATTATGTCGATACATCAACCAAAACCAATATAATGTTTATATGGTCTGGTTTTTTGTTAGATTAGTCCACACATATTCCCTTGAATCCACTATAGAAAATAGTCTTTCACATCTTTGTGGGGCATGATCTAAGAATCAACTTTCCCAAGAAGCACGTTTGGCATGGTACGTTTGAATGTACAATCTTAATACGAGTAAGATGATGCCCATGGGTGGAATACAATATACAGTGCATCAAAGCAAAGAACTGCTCAAATCGCACGGCTTTGGCCGACCACATGGTGCACTCTATTCAGGGAGCTAAACCATGGTCTCCAAAATATGCTTCGTACCATATTCACTGGAGGTGATGTAGTGACATTCCACTCAACTTTCTCAATGGTTTCAACTTAATCGTTGTCCTCTCAAGTAACTTTAAAATATCAACAACGTTCTTTCCTCATTATGTTATTTACATTTGGATTTAGACGCTGTTTTATAGTGTCCAGTTCTTTGTTTCATTTTTTCCATCACTTATACGCCTCTTACGCGTTCATTTTTACATTTAGATTTAGACAATGCAATGCAATATCCATTTCCTGGTTTGTTTTTACTTTTGGATTTGGACGCTGCGTTGCAGTGTCCATTTCTTAATTTTGTTTTGTTTTTTTTTTTCCATCACTCACACGTCTCTTACGCGTTAGTTTTTACATTCGAATTCAGACACTGCGCTGCAGTATCCATTTCCTGGTTCTGTGTTTTACTCTTGGACGCAGACGCTGCATTGCAGTGTCTATTTCCTGGTTTCGTTTTTTTTCATCACTCACACGACTCTTACGTGTCCATTTTGACATTTGGGTTCAGACACTGCAATGCCATGTCCATTTCCTGGTTTCGTTTTACTCTTGGATGCATTGCAGTGTCAATTTCTTGGTTTCGTTTTTTTTCATCACTTACACGCTTCTTACGAGTCCATTTTGACATTTGGGTTGAAACAATGTAATGCCGTGTCCATTTCCTGGTTCTTTTTTTGTTTTTTTTTTTACATTTAGATTCAAACATCCTTGCGTTGTAGTAACCATTTCCTGGTTTGAAATGGAATGGTGTTTGGCTCTAATAGGTGACAGACGGTGCAGATGCATATAATGAAATTATGAATTTTGAAGGACTACCAAAATCAGGTGACATACGGTCCAATATTCGAGATTACTCTGGTATGATTCGGCAAAGTGGAGTGTTTTTCTAGAATAGATACTTCAGAATGATATTCGGTTGAAGTTACTTGCTAATTACGATGACAACATCGTCTCCTTAAGGTGATATGTCTTATTTCATTATCAAGCTTCAATTCAATGTTTCTTTGTTGAATGTTGCAATTTGGTTCATCTGTTTAAAGGAATGCATTCCAAGAATAAGAGGCCTTAGGCTAATATCGTTGGATATGTTTTTCCAACAATATTTATACTGGCTTAAGCCCATGTGACATTCTAAGTGAGAAAGAGAGAGGAGGATAGAAGAGTTAAGTTATAACTATTTATAATGATTTAAAGCTCACCTGTCATTCATCATTGAGCTATACATAAATATATCATTTATTAAGTCCAAAACAAAAACATAAAATTGATATAACGCTAAATAGTAAATTTTTATTGGCTTTTGAATTTTTATTGGCTTTTGACCAACTTACCTATAAATATATCTGATTGGATATTAGTTGTATATATTACTTGCCACATGAGATGATAGACCAATCTAATTTAAAAATGTGGTCTATCTAGTATTATTCGTTTTTTTAGTAAAGATCGACATAATTTTCTTCATAGGAAACAAATATTATGAAATAAATTGGAATTGATAAATGTCATGAGTGGATTAGGCAAGCAAAAGTGCAAGACTATATATATCTGGAGTCGAATTCCTTTTCTTTCGAGTAAATCCCGCTCGTTCACATCTATATATTGAAAGAGAACCAGACCTTTAAAAGAACACCCCTACCTAATCCAGCCAATATACCAATATCAAGTTTAAATAGGCCTCTTAAGACCCTTGTCCACTTTACAGTAAAAGGTCTCTTAAGACCTTTGTCCACTTTACAATAAAAGATTTTAAGTTTGATTCTCGTTAAAAACAAATTTAAACCACATTATTGGTAGGCTTAGCCAACTCTCCCATCTTACTAACTTTAACGTAGATAATATCGTTTATTTAAAAAATAAAAAATAAAAAATAACGCCACTTGGAGGTGAGGAAAGAAACGTACGCAGGAAGGAAGGAAGGAAGAAGGTACGGGAATGATTCTTTCTAAGATTCACTAATTTCAGGAAACATCTTTAATTCCTTAAAATCATTAAATCATCACAACTTTAAACCTACGGAACTTCCTTTTATATACGTTAATTCCTTTTATTTATTTTCTTTTGGACGTTCCTTTGTGCAGGAGAACAAGATTGAAGAGATATGGAAGGGTCTTCTAGGGCTAGTGCTGGCTGCGGGATTAATTCCATGGGAGGAGGAAAGAGTCTTGTGCAGTGGCTTAAAGAGTGTTCGCAACCGCACGCAAAATCGGATGATGGGAAATATAAATTTAGAAGTCATATATTTAGGATTGGGACACGGCTCTCTCACTGCGTTGTTGATATTATGTTGCTGATGTCGCAAGGATCGGATGAGATGGTAGACAAGTTCCAAGAGTTCAGCCGTTTGCTATCAGCCCAAAAGAGCGTAATCGATTGGGAGAGTTGTGCTGTAAACAAAAGAGTCACTGGTCTCCTGAGAATAGCATTTCACGAATTGGTCAAAATTAACAAGAGGAGGATGCGAGCAATTGGGGGAAGATTGGCTACTATGGAAGGTTACAATTATGGAACCGAGTTGTATGAATGCTTCTGCATAATAACGCTTACTGAAATTCTGAGAGTAGTTTCTCCAGTGATTTCAAAGACGGAGGCTGCTTTGAGCGTCCCAGTTTCGAATGAAGTGTTGACATGGTTGATGAAAGCACTACCAGAAATTGTAGATGAGATGGAAACCAAGATACGTTTATGCATAAAGACCTACATTGACTTCGTAGTGGATGCAGAACCAGTAGTGAATGATTTTCAGAATATAATGAAACCGAAGATTAATCAAATGTGGAACAATTTTGGGTCGTCTCAAGAAGAATGAAAGAGAAAAAGGACCAAAGAATTGTATGGGTAAGCTTGAGTGGGTCCTAAGTTAATTGTTTTGTTTCTGTAGGTGCTGCCTTATACTGATTTTCTTTAGTGCTTTAGTTGTAATCGGGCCAATTATTTGATATATATCCCTAACTGATTTTTAATTCTCTTGAATTTGCGGATATATATATATATATATATATATATATATATATATATATATATATATTTACACCCCGTTCTAAAAATCTCCGCCTAGCGCAGCCTAGGCCACCATCCTTATTAATCCTTAGGCGTTTGAAAATTAAGAAAGGGCTCATAAGCTTGCTTAAGCGTCTGCCTAGCCCACCCAAGCATTGCTTAGACCGCCTAGGCCTAGCCACCCAAGTTGTGAATCTCACTTATATAGAAAATTGATAACTTTTATTTTTGCATTTTATTTTTTCAATAAAATGTAAGAGACTTGTTGAATACTCAAATGAACACTCATTATATGTTTGTTCCCTATGTTCTCAATATGTTTTAATACTATATAATTTATAGTTCACTTTATTTTGCAGTTTATATGTCTCCCAATACAATAGGTATCATTTAAGTATAGATAATAACTTATTTGTGTGATGTATAATAAATTTATTTAAATCTGCCTAGACCCCCCTAAGCCCTACCTAGCCGACTAGGCGCTAGGTTCCAGACCGCCGTCTGACTAGCGCATAGCATCTTTTAGAACCTTGCATATATATATATATATGTATGTATATGTATATGTATACGTATACTATGTTGGATAAATATCAACAATCAATGATACATTTATATATGCTAATAAATAATAAATGCGAATAAATAAATTAACAAAGTATGAACAAAATGAAATAATATTAAACAGACAAATTGAAGATCGAAGCTTGCGTACCACAATGTTCTTGAAACAGAAATTTCGTCTCTACTCAATGCTTGTAGTTCTACGGACGTCTGCTTTACCAGGATTCAATGGTCTAAGTCAGAAATTCCAGCACCAGAAAACTTGACTTCTAGCAAATTTCTTTGTGGTTCTCTCAGTAAATATGTTTTGGATTGTAGAAAAAAAAAATTTATTTTTCTATGTTCTAAATTTCATGCAAATGGATGTATATATAATAGGTTTATGCATGTTCGCAACAAGTATGAGAATGTGATGTATCTGTTAGAAGACATCTTCTCAGAGGGGTGCTTTGCTCTTTGGCATTCTTTCATCACTTCAGACTTCTTTTGAAAAGATGAGTCTGTTGATATAAAAATTAATTAATTAATTAAATTCAAAATTATTTAAAAATTAAAGAATTTAATTATTAGAGCCCATCTTTTGATAATTAATTATATATTAATCATCAATTAATTAGTACACTTCAAAGCCTAACCCCAAGGTTGAGCCCAATTTTATTCTCCACGGTCCATATGACACACCTCGACCCGGAACGCCCATTAGGACTTCGAATCGAGCTGTGCTGGCCAACATCTGGAATGTGACGAAGCCATCAAGTGTGATGGTGTGGAAAAATGTGAATTAATTTAAACCTAAAAGTGCCTAAATACCAGAGTGCGGTGGTGAGCTGGAATGAACCCACTTCACACGTGACATTAGAGCATAAGCAAATACTATATAGTGGATAAGGATTATACCCTCAGAAGTAGCCACTTATCTTGAGATTTGCCAAGAATCCTCGTCGATACAAACTTTCAGTGATTAAAACCTGGACGGGCGCAAAACAGAAAGTGTGAGTGGGCAAAAACAAAGCTTTTCAAAAACCATTTCAATTATCAAAGGCAATAACCCTTCGCCGTAAAACCTGTATACTTCCCAGAAAATAGCATGCATGTTTATATCTCAAAACCATATTCGAAATAACAAATGCACAAATATACCATGTCAAATCTCAGTAAGAAATAACGAAAAGCCCACTCACTGGTATAGCTAGGTCGTAGCCCCCGTGTCTTGCCTGGCTACGCTCGTTCTCCAAAAACGTCTCACCAATATGTGAAACAACTAATTTAACGTTAATTCGATAGCACATATACAAAACCTAGGATCAATTTCTCATATGTCGCTCAATTGGGGTGTTTGAATATACCATTGTGGCCTACTCAACCCCACAAGCATCCTCATATTTTTAGAATAAGTTTTGGACTTAATCTAGTTTAAGTGTAAAACCCAACTTAAAACTAAATGGACTTAATCGATTTTGAACGTAAGGCCTAAACCAATTAAATGGCTTAGGTCCAATTTGAAATGGTTTAAAGGTTGGGCTGGCCTAACAGATTCTTTTTTTTTTTTTTGCCTTCTTCCTCGCAAAAATCTGCACTTTTGCAGTTTGGAACGCAAGACTTCTAGAGCTCATTTTGAGCTCGATTCTCAACCAAAATTCATGATTCAAAAGCCTAAGTAAATTTAGGAATGCAGGGAATATATCTATACCCATTTGGGGTCGTGACATAGACAGGGTTCGTCGGAAAAGTGGTCTAAAAGTTGCCAAATGGTCACGGGTCCAAGAATTCCAGAAAATTCAAAAAATTTTCCTAAATTTCCTAGCTAGTTTCTAGTTCGATACTAAACCAAACTTGATGATTCAAAAGCCATTTTGAAGTTAGAAATGTAGAGAGAATCATACCCTTAAGAGACCCAACGAAGAACCGGAGTTGGTTGGAAATTTGGTTTGAGCCAAACAACCACTGTTCACTTTCCACAAATCTGGGGAAATTCTTCCCCAAGATGAAATCTGTATTAAATCACCCACAAACCTTCTATTTAAGATTAAAAATATCATTAGGAGTTCAACGTGAGAAGGATTTGAGGTTGGAAATTCCAAACTTACCTTGGTCGAAAGGTTCGAGATTCCGACAAAGTTACCATACGAAAAGTACACAATTCCAAAGGGTGAGAAAGGTTGAGTATGGGGTGTGAGGAAGAAATGGAGAAATTTTGATAGTTGCAATAGGTGCAAATATGTATGTGCGTGTGTGCGATGTCGGGGACGAGATCACCGAGAGGAGGAGAGGTGCGGGAGAGTGAGGGAGAAAAGGAAGTTTCTGGAATGACGGGGAAAAAGGCACGGGTGGAGGGAGTAATAAGGCCCTTAATTAGGCCATTGAGTTAAGGCCCTAAAAATGGGTCCAAAGAAGAAATAACCAACCCGAAAAAATAGATTTGCACTCATACTCGTTATTAATTCATGTCAACATGCTAGTGACGTCGAGCACCATTTAATTTCGCAAGCGAGGGAATAATTTAAAACTATATATGTCCATCCACATCACTAAATCACAAGGGCATTATTGTCATTTTACATGCTTAGTGATAAAATATATACCTTGATTTAGGACGGGCTGTATCAACCTACCCCCTTAAGAAAATTTTGTCCCCGAAATTTAAAATCATTTACTAGACAAAAGTAGTGAAAAGACAGTAGAAAAATACATACGTGAAGGAGATATCAAGTTAGAGCGGCTGCATAAAAGAGAATGTCATTCCGTTGCGATCGGATTGCAATTATTCCTCTTTCATACCTCCAAGCTCAACTTTCTTTCTCCTTCAGTATCATGCCAAAATATAATATTTTATTAAAACATAGGGTCCAAAAATAGACGTATAAAACATAACATTAGAATATGTATGTAGTGAAGTAAAGTTAAAGTAGTTGTATTGAAATAAAAAACGAACATAAAATATTTTTCACAAATGCACTCGTAGCGTAACGTACTTTGAAAATAAGCATGTATTATCTTTGGGTTGAGCCCAAACAATAAATAACTAATTAAATAAGTAAATATAAATACTAACGTAGAATGACCTACTTGTTTACTTGCTAAACGAACGTAATGAATAAGTTATTGATATTACAGTCTGCAGCCCGCAATACCGATAACTCACTGTTGTCTCGATAAGCAAGTAACAATTCTCGAGGGTGCAATATTACCATCATGCCCCCCATTGGGAATTACGCATACATTGTCAATAACATAAAATTTTCTTCATCACAATCTCGATCATTCAAATACTTGTTCGTAATACTCTTCTATAAATCACAAGCCGCGCATACAATATTTATACTATATCTCGAATGATGCCATACTCCAAAGCAGGAATGTAACTGTAGTTACCCATAACTCTAACAAAAGTAAACGTCTATCAAATATGCATTGTGCATAAAGTCTCTGTATATTAGCTCCAATGGTGTCGTAGCTAAGCCAAAATTGTAACCGTAGTCACAAGCAACTAAAATAGAAATAATGGTATGCGACAACGAAGCTAATGGTGGAACGAACAAGATGCAATTCGTCCACTAAGATCTGAGTAACTTGTTTCAGGCTAATCGTTAGTCTAAGGGTATAAATGTGATACTAACAACATCTAATACTCATAATTTTCATAAAGTCTTCCAAAGGCTTGGAAGTGAAACATGTAGCACGATGATATATAAATACACCAAGATGATAATCTTGTTGGATTTCTATTTGCTTGAACTTGTATAGAAGTCTAGAAGTAGCCTCCTCATAATGCCATCATCCTCTGGATGCAATTAAAAAATTTTGTGGTTGTCCAGGAAGTTTGAACTCCATATCCTCAATATCTTCTCAACGTTAATCAAAAGCGTGGTGTATCTAGAATAAGGATTCTCTTCAAACACATCAAAGGGAACCTCGATTTTATTCCTTTCCTACCTCCACATTTGATCATGTCACAACAAGAACTTCTTGATCACATCACATGGAAAAGTTAACAACATCCCACTTCTATCTTAGTTGTCTTCTCAAGTGTTTTGTTGTTGAAATTTCAACGCCCATTTTCAGGAATGAAATCATCGTCAACACTTTAAACTTTGAGGCTGGAAGAATACGACTTTCCACTTAAGTAAAGCTACCACCAATTGAAAACCATATAAGTATAGCATTGGTTCAACATCATGATTATTGATTTTCACATTCTCTACACATACAAAATACCTTGTACTGAGAGGGTATAATGATACTTCCCAACTCCATTCATATAACAAAAGGGATTATAATCATTCAAACTATTTCTTGATAGGTTAAAGGTAACGCCATAACGATACTCGAATTTTCCAACTAAAATAGGATAGAATAAACTGAAAGTGTTCAAGGGTAGATATGTCCTTTTTGTACAATCGGACTAATACACGATAATGCACTTGTAAATATTGATTTAGTTCTTCTACTACCACTGTCAGAAACTTAGCTCATTCTAAGAGTAAATGTACTTAAGAAATCCTAAGGTTGATAAGAATTTTGGACACGTTCTCCACAGAGAAATGTCACTTGATTTTCAGGCAAAGATGATAAATGTTGACTCCAAGTCATAGATAAGATAAGATGACTCATTCCAAACAATTCTACACATTGGAAATATAAGTGTTAATCCGTCATGCTGCCTCTGCACAGCTGAACATTCAAAGATACATTGTCACGAATCTTCAAAAGATCAACGTCATCCAAGAGTGTAAAGCTATGATGAAATGAGACAACAATTCGGTTGTCAGAAACTTTATTTATTTCCGACTTTCCAAACTAAACTAACTTTCCTCGACCAAAAAGTGAGGAAGGATACTATAGTAAAAAAAAAAATCTCTAACTAATCGTCGATTAAATCGACAAAACCAAAGATATCTCGTAATTCCACAATAACTTGTGAAAATTCTGACTTTCTTCCGCTACAACCTTTTTGGGAGAAGAAAAGAATCTCATCTACTGAGATCATATCTCCCAAAAAGAGTATCAACTTAATCAAAGTTTGCATTCGAGGAATCTGGTATAAAGCTGACTAATAGAGCTTAAAGAATTTGATCTCACTGCCAAGGTAGATAAAAAGGTCATATAATAAGCCATTATGAATTCGTCATATCACGGAGACAAACTCGAGTTACAAAGGTTGGTTGACTAGATCAATAGTTCGAGGTAGTGTATAACGGTCTTTAATCGTCACTCGATCAAGTGGCCAAAGTCTAGGTACAAACCTAGGGTTGAGTCTTTCACTTTCGTGAATAGGTTTGAAATTCCCTAGATAAAGTGTTTGATTGGGTAATTCCTTAATTGGTAAGCTTTAATAACTAAATTCTTCCAAATGGTAGGAGTTGCTCGAATGAACGCAAGGAAAACTAGTGTAATATGAAAAATTAGATCGATGATAATATTTCAGGCAAGGCTTTGGAATATGACGCTTGAATGTTTGTCCTCAAAACGTACCATAATATTTCCTTTCACCACGCCACGTGCTAATAGGTCCTTACAGCTTTCTAATTACTCAGCTCACTCTAATAGTGAGAAATTAACTCATACTTCGATTCTCCTATCTACCCGTGGAAGTGATCCAGAAGGTGGCTAATAGAAGAGATTCTATTCACTTAGATAGGTGATAAGGTAAAGACAACTATGAGTTTACTGTCCTAATACAAAGCTTATTCCTAACTTTCTAAAATATAGTTTCTTCGGCTTCAGCAATTGCTGTTATTTAGTCTATTAGTCGTGCCGCTAATTGACGTATATACGATAATTTTAATATTATTCGCTACCCTAATACTGTAAATCAGAGTTCTGGCATAAGGGTATCATTTCCAGATACTAGCATGTGTCTGGTATCAGAAATCATACCGCCTGAATATCGGTTGATAGTTCATGAATATCGGTTGATAGTTCATGGATATCAGATAATATCGTCAATTAGTAACGTCACTAGAGGCTAAACACAGACTAGAGCCCACTCAGATAGTGGTACTGTTTTCTCTCACCATGATTCGCCGCAGACTGCTATGACTGGGTTCACTAATCAGCCACACCACTTTGTTACACAAGACTAGCCAAACTACTTTGTTGCCGATTCCACTATGGATTCTTCACTTGCTAGTCCGGCCAGTATAGATCAGAATTATCCTGTCATGAATGATAAGGATTAACTTCCACCTCGCAATTTTGACTACTCACAATTATTTTATGAAGCTGATGGTGATCATGACATCATGATAGACTTGGAGGACCTTTGGAATGATATGGTTCAACCTGCTGCAGTTCTTTAATTAAGTTGTTTTTTTGTAGATTTACTGATAAAGTATGATTTGGTTAGTCTATTGTTGTTTACACGTCCCTTTTTTATGTACAATAATATATATGTTTCATTTTCGATAAATGTCTGAATCTAATGTAACACCGATCTTTTTTCATACTACAATTAATTAATTTATAATCGATCGATCCCATTATTTTACTCTTCGAAGTTTTCTTTTTTCTATTCATGCATGTATGGGAAGATCTTCTATTAAAAAGGCAAATCATATAACAATCAAGTCATATAATTCTGGAAATTAAAGAGTAGACAAGAAAGTGATAGAAAGCATCATTCGCAATTCCATCTGACCTCGGTTTTGGTTGGTTCATCAACACATTGTGTAGAGGATTGGAAATAAAACCCAATTTAACGAAAATTCATAAATTCTGGTTTTGTAAGTGTTTGATTATTCTGCTCTGAGGTTGGTGGGTGGCAAAGGACATTACAGTAGGGTCACATAGTTGAAGGCCAAGGCCAGAATTTAGGAGCTCTAAGAGAGTCTTTGAAGTGGGGTCCTAAAGTTTTTTTATTCTCAGTTCTTTGTATATTGATATGTATAAAAAGAATTCGCTGAATATATAAAAAATTCTATTTTCACATCAAATACCATTAAAATTTAATATCAAAAGAAGATAAATATACAAACATTACTTAAATATTTCCACATCGTATAAAACATTGCTTAAATTAATATATTACATGTCTCACGTTTTTTGACGCAAATATACTAAATGTTTTGCGGTTAAGAGTCTAAGATTAAGAGTGAAGAACAATAGAACTTGATGATCAAGAGAGTAAAGAACAATAAAACTTGATTGACGAGTATAATAAATTCAATAACGCCAATTGTTTCTCTTGTGCTTTTTTTTTTCTTTTTAAAATCAACATAACACTAACCAGCCGATTATTAAAATAATCAATTGAATAAAAAATTATTGAAAAGCAAAATATAAATTCAAAGTTTTGATTACCTTCAAATACAATCTTCAAGATCAGGTGAAAGTTGATTTAAACATTCGATAGAAATAGAGTGATTGGAAAGTTGAAGGAAAAAAAAAAAGATTGCAAGGGGACTAGAATTTATAACTTTATATGCATTTGGACAAATGGAATGGGAGTAAATTTTATTTTTTAAAAAAATAAAAAATAAAAATAGTCCCTAAAAAAGCAACTCCATGTTTCAAACTCAACACCCAAAAGAAAAAGGAAGTCAAACATTTCCACTGGACCAAAAATTAAATTATGATTTTTTTTATTTTTTATTTTTTGTATTTATATGTTAATTACAGGATATTAAAAATTTTGGGAACCCATCCGAGTGGAGGCCTTAGACGGGCGCTTACTTGGACTACACTCAGAGCCAGCCCTGTTTAAGACTGCTCCAAATTTAATCTAGAGTGCTTTCATTGACGATTGAAATCTTTCTTGCTTATTGTAATAATAATACCACCATCGTCTCGTATAAAAGAAATGCATATACAAATATATGTACTGAAAAAATTGGTAAACATATGTATGATAATCACACCATTTACCCACTTCACGAGAAGTGTAGATGGTTTCCAGCAAATGATAGATTGCTCTAATCAGTGGATAGAGCTTCCTATTCAATCTATTGCGTCATGGCTTTAAAAACTATCCCCTCCCTTGATTGTAGTTTCGATTAATAATAAGGAAAACTAATGAAAATGGTTTGAAAATTTTGAGTTTGAACGATAAAAACAAAATAAAGGGTAAAGTGAATAGTACCAAGATTAACTTCTTAGTGTAAAAATGTGGTTTTTCGTTAAAATAAACAGTACCGGAAGCTTTTCGTTAAAATTCCCTTAACAATATCATTTATAATAAAAAAAAGTACTACAATTTCTCAATATTTCTCACTTATAAGTGGTATGTCTTGAGTTAACTTTTGTGAATGATGAGTTCGATATCAATTTATTATGGCTGAACATCATGTAACTTAGTCCAAATATATTCTTTTATAAGAAAAGAAAAAGTATGTAATGTCTTGAGTTTCCAATTCTATTCAAATAAATAGATGGAGAAATGTCGTAATAATTTTCAAATAGTTAAAAGTGATTTTTTTTAATACATCAATCTATTTACACCAACAGTGAAAATTGAGTAAAGCCACATTATGAGTGGATGGTAGTAACTAGAATTAGACCATAATAGCAGGACTTTTTTTAGCCAAGTGCCGGGCATTGCCTGTTGGGTATTGGCACCAATAAGCATCCTTTTTGGATCCCGTTTGTGAGGATCCGGGAATCATCTAATCACATTCATTCATCGTATATCATGCGGTCAGAAATTATTGTTAATTTTTTTATTTAATGTGTTTAACAAAAAATGATGGCATGATACATGATGAACGAAATATGATTAAAAGATCTCCGGTATCTTTACAAAGAGGATCCGGAATCCGGAAAGGATTCTCATCTATTGGCACGCCTCTGTGGTTTTCGAAGGTACATGAAATTTACAGAACTGAACGACTTCATCTCTGTATTACATGGCTTCTCTGCTGCGTCGAATTGCACAATCTTTAATTCCCAAACCCATCAATCAGAAAACCCAACTGATCCACACAAACTCAGGGCCGCCAAATGACGTCGTCAAATCCATCCGCGACTCGTTCAGAAGCAGCTGCAATTGGGACACTCTGTCCACAAAGTTCGAGTCCGTTAAATTGGACGGAGAGCTCGTCGAGAGTGTGCTGCTAGCACTGAAGGAACCCATCGATGCGAAACGTGCTCTGGGTTTCTTCCACTGGGCAGCTCACAGCAAAGATTTCGAACACGGGGTTTGGTCCTACTCCATAACCATTCATATTTTAGCCAGAGCCAGGCTGCTCATGGATGCAAGGGCATTGCTCGAATCGGTTTTGAAGAAAAATGTCGGAAATCCTTCGAAGTATTCGGTTGTGGATTCGTTGCTTAGTAGTTATGAGGTCGCGGCTTCGAGTCCGTTTGTGTTTGATTTGCTGGTGCGGGCTTATGCTAAGCTGAGAATGTTTGAGACTGGTTTTGATGTTTGTTGTTATTTGGGGGAACGTGGGTTGCCTTTGAGTCTCATAAGTTACAACACATTGCTTCGTGTTGTCGAAAAATCTGACCGGACTGCTCTGGTTTGGCAGATTTATGAGCATATGATCGAAAAAAGAAGGTACCCGAACGAAGAGACGATTAAAATCTTGGTTGATGCTTTGTGCAAGGAAGGGAAGTTGAGGAAATGTGTTGACATGCTGGACAGGATTCATGGGAAGAGATGCTCGCCTTCCGTGGTTGCGAATACTAGTTTAGTTTTCGGGATTTTGGAGGAGGGTAGGGTTGAGCAAGGAATGGTGGTATTGAAGAAAATGTTGCAAAGAAATATGGTTCTTGATACAATTGCATACTCATTGATTGTAAGCGCTAAGGTTAAACTAGGAGATGTAAACTCCGCACGGGAGGTGTATGAAGAAATGCTTAAGAGAGGTTTTCGACCAAACTCTTTCATCTGTACCTTGTTTATAGGAGCTCATTGTGAAGGAGGACGAATTGACGAAGCACAATGCATGATGCACGAGATGGAAACTATGGATTTAAAGCCGTATGACGAGAGTTATAATCTTCTTATTGAAGGATGTTCCAAAGCCGGAAGAGCGGAAGCAAGCACGAGTTACTTGAAGAAGATGATGGAGAGCGGGTTCATCCCTAGTTGTTCGTCCTTCAACGAGATGGTTGGAAAGTTGTGTGAAACTGGAGATGCAGAGCATGCCAATGAAATGTTAACTACCCTGTTAGATAAAGGGTTTGTACCCGACGAGATTACGTACTCCCATCTGATCAACGGGTTTGAGAGAAAAGGTGACATTCAGGAAGTTGTCAAGCTCTACTATGAGATGGAGTCGAGGTCGCTGTCTCCTGGAATTTCGGTTTTTGCATCCTTGATAACGAGCTTCTGCCAAACAGGGAAACCGGAGGAAGCAGAAAAGTATATTGGAATCATGAAAGATCGTTCGATAGCCCCGAGTGTATGTACATATGAGACCCTGATTTCCAGCCACTTGGAGAAGGGCAATTTAGAGAGGGTCCTTCACCTTCGGAAAGAAATGGCCAAAAGAATTAAACCCTGATTGCTCTCTCGTCTTCTATGAAGAAGCTTTTAGACTTTGGATTCAGGACATGTTCATGGAGCTGTTTCTGTATAATATGTAAGTAATTCTCTTGAACAGCCACAAACTGTAAAAACCCACGACTAAACTTAACTTAGTGAACCCGGCCTTCGGGGAGGACGTTGCTCTCAAGTTTCAACCACTTATGCTAGCTATAACGTTAAATCGCATCTGGTCATACAATACAATCTACTAAACTGAATAATCGGACTAAATAAGCAGGAAAAAATAACTAGATCTGCATCAATTAGAAACCCTGTAAACTTGCATTTTGATTTGTGTTGTAATTCACTTTTAAGGATGTTGGTGCCGATCAAGAAACGATAAACAGAACCGAGGAAAACTCCGAACAAATTTACATGCGTTGATTTCCAAAAACGAAACTGATCTAACAACCAGGATTTCACAGAGATATTAGCAGGCTGTTCAAAACATGCAGATGTAATGGAAGTCGACAGTCAGAAACCTAACAAAAGCTTTGTGTTGCACATCCTATTATAGCGCTTCAAGCTCTATTCTTCTACGAACAAAAAGATGAAGCTCATTTCTTCAGGCTCTATTCTTCTGCGATACAAGGAGGACAGTTAGTTAAAGAATTCCAGCAAACATTTGTACAAAAAGTTTCAAGAGTTTCCAGTAATCATTTCCATAAAAAGTTCGTAACGGATATTGTAAATGCATTTAATTTGTAAACCAAAGCCAAACAAAGAAATCAGAAAATTACGAGAAGGGACTATAGGAAACAGAAACAAGGGATGAAAATGGACAAGAAGCTACCATTTCTTGAACAAATTGCATCGAACAAACAGAAACATCCAGAACCAGTGAGAATGGTAGTACAGAACAAGTTAATCAATATATAACTTCAACGACTGGTGTATCTATGAGCCAACCTACTGTGTCCAACAAGAAGGGTGTACTTGAAAGTGCTTTTGATTGTGTCACAATTGCTAACACATAACCAAAGACGCCTTCGTCAATAAATGGCAGAGACAGGAAAAAAAAAGCTTTTTGGTTCAGAAAAACACCTTCGATGTTTCCTAAACAAGAACCTAACAAAGTGTGGAATGAGTTTATTGTGTGCTTTTAACAAAGTGCCGCTAAATACCTAGTAAAGAACTACTGTCCAAAGGCAAAAGGAAAGCAAAATTATGAAAACATCAAGCAAAGAAATAGTAGACACGAGACATTGTTACATTCATGACATGAAACACTAGAGATGATGATAAAACAATTACATATGAAGTGCAGCCTGTCCTGTTAACAGCCGAGTAAACAAACACATACAGTTCCAAATCATTCCACTTGTTAACACACCTTTTAGCCGAAGCTTAATCTCAGCATATCACAAACGAGAACCATCGAAGAAGAGATTGAAACAAGACCGCCATAGTAATTGAGAGGATTCTTCTTTACCTACCATCAAATTCTTTCGTATTTCATGTTCTGGATCACGACCGCCATAGTAATTGGGTGAAACAAGGCTCTCCATGTAGATCCCAGCATTTTCAAATTCAGGAAATTCCCGAACTGACAGATTGTGAAAGCTTTTCTTGTTAAAATCATACATAACAAACTGATAGTCGAGCAGCAACAGATCATGACTGTCCTTCCAAAAGCTCGTATGATATAGTTCAGAGTATCGGAAGGAGGTCTTTATGTTAGTCCAAAACTGCCTAATTCCGTAGTGCTTCATGACCCAAAACTCATCATGAATTTTAAAATCGTCACAACGTGTTAAACATAAGCAATACCTGAAGACACCCACCACATAGTATTCATTTGGGATGAAACCAGAACCTTTAAGTGGCAGTGGAATCTCTCGAAACTCCTCAGCCAAATGGAAAGACACAATCACGGGTGATGACTCCTTGCCAACTTTTGTCATCACCCAATGAACATGTTTGCACTCAAAATATACCCATTTTTACTTATTTGGGCAATTTGGGTAAAATATGGCATTTGGAGGATTAATATGCAAGAAAGCTAACTTGGAAGGATATTTAGATGCAAGTGGAGGGGTTGGACATTATAATATTGTTTCTCCAATTCGTTTGGGTGGTGGAGATGTGTATGCCTTCAAGTAGATTGGAAAATCATTCAGACATTCTTGCAGGAGGCATGTGAAGAAGACAGCTTGCTTCTTTTTATTATTAATTTATTACAAATGGTGGAGATATGTGGTGGAGATTCAAACTTGCTTATTCTAAACATTTCACAATACAAGCTGCCCAAGCTTCTTTCGGGCAAGTACAAAACCTCAGCAGGAGGGTTTCCTCCAGACCTCTATAAAAAGGAGCAAATGCACAAGGATTATAGGCACTCAAACAAACAAACAAAAGCACAAACTCTGCTCAAAAAGCCAGATTTGCCTTTCAAAACGAAGCTGTAGTCAGCCCAAGCTTTCATCCCCCTCGGGATAATCTTTTCTCCTAAACTTTGTAATAGCTCTGCTACCTTGTTCGAACTTGTTGTAGTATCGATTCACCCTTTTGTATTCTCCTTTCCCCTCTCCACCTCTAAGCTTTCAGACCTTTGACAGAACTACAAAGATAGGGACCTGCAAGACGATCAGCCTTAATTGATAAGCCTTGCCCGAAGAGTCTTGCCCGACGAGTCTTGCCCGACGAGACTTGCCCGACGAGACTTGCCCGACAACGCCCGGAAACGAAGCAGAAGCCCGACAGCAGCCCTCAACCGGCGCCAACCTCCAGGGGAGCTGTGTGCTCGTCGGCCAGGAAACATCCCCAACGGAAATTCCTGCCACGAACATAGTTTTGGCACGCCCGGTGGGATCCTTATATGAAGTTAGATCATGAACAATCCTTATGTTCATGATTTTTTGGAGGATGACGGTGTGGAAGAGCGCCCAAGCCATGGCTATCACATAGAGCCAACCTATGAGTTGCCCACCAATGGGTACATGGCGGGAGAGTACTCAAGTCCCATGGAACATGATTGTCGGCCAACTAATGGCCATCAAATAAATAATAATCTTGAAGATTGGCCAACTTATGGCTATGATGAAGGTTATTATTCTTTTGAAGACAATCATATTCATGAATACTATGATAGGCCAACAAATGGCTTTGAGTATCAAAAGGCTTCCAATGAGTACATAGAGCCAATATATGAGATGCCAACTCATGATCATCCGGATGAAAAGCTCTACAAAGAGGATGTGGGCAAAATAGAGAAGACGTCCAAACTCCATGTGGCAAGCATCGAGTATGGTGAAGAGGTCACTAAGTGTTTTAAAAGGGTGGAGGAAAGCTATACAACTTTTGGAGAAACTTTGAGGAAGTTGATAGATCAAATGTGTCAAAAACCCTCTACAAAGCACACTCACCCTACTACAACCAAGGAAGAACAAATCATACACATTGATGAAAGCCAAACAATGGCTCCACCCAATGAAAAATCCATGAAAATGGATATGGTTGTAGGAGACCAAGCTAAGATGGAGATGATGGCTAGTATAGGCCAAACACCAACGCTCGGGGGCACGAGCCCACACCTCATGTAGAGCCCGAAGAAGAAGAAAATAGCTCATACACTCTTCCCCGCCAACACGAGCATGTTGTCCGCATCGAGATCTCAAGGAGGACAAAGCTTGGGATCAAACATGAATGGCCACCTCCTATGGTTCCCAAGCTATATGGCATGGCCAATTTAAATGATGGGGTGCACAAGTCAGACAACATTTTTTCCAATGCTAGTTGCACTACCAATTGCCTTGCTTCTCTTGCCAAAGTTTATCAACGATAGAAGGACCGAAGAGGTAGACGTGCCTCTTCCTTCAACATCAATCCTGGCAGCATTGGGGTTGTAAGTTTCACAAACTTTGCTCAAATTTGTAAAACTTGGGGGGCACTGTTTGCACTCAAAATATACCCATTTTTACTTATTTGGGCAATTTGGGTAAAATATGGCATTTGGAGGATTAATATGCAAGAAAGCTAACTTGGAAGGATATTTAGATGCAAGTGGAGGGGTTGGACATTATAATATTGTTTCTCCAATTCGTTTGGGTGGTGGAGATGTGTATGCCTTCAAGTAGATTGGAAAAGCATTCAGACATTCTTGCAGGAGGCATGTGAAGAAGACAGCTTGCTTCTTTTTATTATTAATTTATTACAAGTGGTGGAGATATGTGGTGGAGATTCAAACTTGCTTATTCTAAACATTTCACAATACAAGCTGCCCAAGCTTCTTTCGGGCAAGTACAAAACCTCAGCAGGAGGGTTTCCTCCAGACCTCTATAAAAAGGAGCAGATGCACAAGGATTATAGACACTCAAAACAACCAATCAAAACTCTACTCAAATTAGCTCATCAGCTTCCTTGTAGACATTTATTTTTAGCCAAGCATCCTTTGCTTTTCTTGTTTATTAGCTCTGCTACTCACTTGTAGTATCGATCTCATTTGTAGCTTTTATGTACTCATTTCCATCATATAAATTACAAGCAATATGCAATATTAGTCACTTTCCTCTGTCATTTACATTTCCAAGCAACCTTGTCATTTACATATTGTTCTATCTCTTCATATAAGTAAAGTCCTTATTTTTAAGGCAAACAAAGAACCTTAATTTGAGCAACTCCCACTCAAATGGCACAATCTCTTGATTTGAAGTCAAAAGGCGCAACCTCAATCATTCAAATCCCGTCTACTAGCGGCATCTAGTAGTGGCACGCCCGCACCCATCAATCTCGTATGTGAAGTAAATCCCCGGCTTACCCGCAAGGCCCTATGGCGGATTTAGGGAGCGAACAGAACACTTCCATTCAGCAGAACCCCATGAGTAATATCGGCGTCATTGTACTGAATTGGACTTTTAACCACTCTCCAAGAATCAGTTTTCAGTGAATAGACACTAAATCAAAAGTGTCCAACCGCTTAGGATACACTGCACAAACCACCTTGTAATCATTAGCCGAGTGATCAAATCCAAACCCCTTGTGATCGAGATATTTCGGTCCCTCGGGCAGTTTCTTGGCTTCCCCAGTAGCCGGGTTAACCAGATACAACTGCTCCGGCTTACCCAACTCGCACAACAACAATCCCTCGCAGTACAACAAATCCTCAATCCTACCACATGGAAACTCAGTACGAACCAAACCTACCTCAGGAGCTACCAAATCACCAATGTCATTATAATTTTCATCGTAACTCAGAAGTAAGTTATCAAGGTTCAGAGAGTAAATGGAATTACCATCTGGCATAGTAAACATGACTCTTCGTCTTTGGAAAAAAAAACATCTTTGTTCTCAGATGATTTCTTGAAGTGAAATTTCACAAAATTAGGGTTATATATTAGGGATTTCCAGGGCTTGGATACAGACCTGAGCGGCACAGTGATTTGGGAGGCAGCCATGAAAGAATCTCGACGATCATGTCCCATGGGAGTACAGGCATCAACTGCTGCTCCTTCATTTTCTCGGGAAGTAGCTCCTCCGCTATTTTCTCGCGCAGCTTCTTCTTCTCCGTACCAGGAACAGGCGTTTCCCAAGTCTGAAAACCAATGGGTGTTTCTTGTTGGAAGTCAAAAGCAAACTGAATGTGAATAGTAATAAATGGCAACAGTTGAAATTGTTGGCTGCACAACTATCTTTTACCGATAGCTGCCTTTAATCTGTCTACAAGCTGCCTCGTTTGTTTTTCAACATCAGCAGTCATATGACTTTTGTATGGATAACATTCAGTGTTATGTTTAGAAAGTCTTGTAAAATCTCTACAAGATAGATGTGTATGTACGTTTGAAATATCCAACTCCATCTAGAAGCTAGGAATCAGTTTGTAAACTCTTTTAATATGTCAGAGTATTATTTTTATCAAAGCTTGCTGTTTCTTTTTCTTTCACTGGGTCCAATTTCAATCATAGTAGAAGTGAGAAGTGTGATAGAGTTTGTAAACTTATTACCCACGTAATTGGTATTGAGTTAGCAAATTTTGAATAACAACAATTGGTATCAGAGCCAAAATTCTATTCTAGCAAGTGCAATAACTATGGCATCCAACTTGGTGCAGCTCCAGGTTCCCACATTGAAGAAAGAAAATTATGAAAGATGGTACATCCAATTCAAACCATTGTTTGGATCACATGAGCTATGGTAAGTTGTCAGTATTGAGTATGTTGAACCCACTGCTAAGCCAGAAGTCGCCTACACTGCCAAGCAAAGGGACACTCTCAAGGACTTACTAAAGAAGGACAAGGCGGTGTTGTATCTTCTGTACCAAGGTCTGGAAGATGCAATGTTCGAGAAGGTTGCAGAAGCAACAACCAACAACCAAGTTTGGGACACTCTGAGCACAATTAATAAAGGAGTAGATCGGGTAAAAAGAGTCTGACTCCAATCCTTAAGAGCAAATTTTGAGGCTGCTCATATAAAGAAGGAGAAAACATTTCAAACTACTACTCTCGACTACTTGTAATTGTGAATCAAATGAAAATGAATGGTGAGAAGCTTGATGATGTTCGTGTCATAGAGAAATTCCTTCGATCCCTGACATCCAACTTTGAGCATGTTGTGACTGCTATTGAGAAATCCAAGGACATGAAAACTATGAGCACAAAGGAACTGCTAGGATCATTCCTAGTTCACGAGCAATGCATTTAGAAGAATGTAAGCCCCACAACGTTAAAGCAAGTTTTGGAGTCAAAGCTGCATATTGACAAGTCAAGTGGAGGTCATGGACAACATAACTCACGACACGGGAGTTCATCTAGCCGTCATCGAGGACGAGGCTGAGGAAGAGGTCGAGGCTATGCACAAAATCGAGATTAGTCTCAAGAGTGGAGGCCTGCTCAAGGAAATACACATATCCAGTTTCACAACTGTACGCAATATGGACATTATGCCAATGAATGTTCATATAAAAATGCTGAACATGTCAACATGGCAGAATTGAGTGAAAATGCTAGTGAGGAACTTACTGTCTTACTAGTGCACCATGATTCCAACTTCTAACAAGATATTTGGTATTTGGATTTTGGTGCAAACAACCATATGTGTGGGGAAAATGAGTTCCTTGCAGAACTCAAAGATGGGGCCTATGGATCTGTGAGTCCTGGTGACTCCTCAAAGATGCCAGTTGAAGGCAAAGAGAAGATCAAGATCATCCAGAATGATGGTAAAGAAGAGTGTATCTCTGATATCTACTACATACCGGGTATGAAGAGAAACATTTTGAGCATTGGTCAATTGCTCTAGAAAGGGTACATTATACATATGGAAAATATGCTTCTCATCCTCAGAAATGCAAGGAGAAAAGCTTATTGCACATGTTCGAATTTCAAAGAAATGAATGCTTTCATTGAATTTGAACAAAAGGATTGGAAGCTGCCACATAGGGGTGATGGAAGATGAGTCATGGAAATGGCATCTTCGCGTTGGCCAGTTTCATTTCAATGGTTGAAAGCTACTGTCTGTTGGAGGAATGGTTCGTGGTTTAGCTCAGATAAAACCCGTACACCATGTATGTGAAGGTTGCGTGCTCTCATTCCCTGTTGGTGATGCATGTAGAACAAAGGCACCGTTGCAATTGGTGCACATAGATATATGTGGTCCATTAGATCTAATGTCCTATGGAGGTAATAGGTATTTTATTACTTTCATGGATGATTTTAGTAGGAAGACTTGTGTTTAGTTTATCAAGGAGAAGTCGGCTACCCTAAGAGTTTTCAATGAGTTCAAGGCACCCACAAAGACTGAGAGCAACCATAAGGTTGTGGTTGGGAGATCAGGCAAAGGTGCAGAGTACACCTCCAATGCTTTCCAAGCATACTGCAAAGAGTAAGGAATTAGGCACAACTGACTGCTGCCTACACCCCACAACAAAATGGGATAGTCGAGAGAAAAATTTGAACCATCCTTGACATGACAAGTTCCATGCTTAAGGATAAGAGTTTTCTAAAAGAATTGTGGGCAAAAAATGTAGCTTGTTCGATTTATTTGTTGAATCGATGTCCAACAAAGAGTGTAAAAAGGATGACACCACAAGATGCTTAGAGTGGATACAAGCCGAATTGGACACCTAAAAGTTTTGGGTGTGTTGCATATGCTCAATTTCCAAAAGCCAAGAGGAGGAAGCTTGATGATCAAGGTGAGAAGTGTGTGTTTATGGGCTATAGTGATGAGTCCAAGGCATACAAGCTCTATAACCCACTAACTAGCAAACTAGTGGTTAGTAGAGATGTCATCTTCACTAAGGAAGAGACATGGAAGTGGAACAACAAAAAAGTCAGTTAGGAGAATATTGTTTCCACTGATTCTCAATCAATCACAACAACTCCAATGCACATAACTGCAGGGAGTGGTCCTACATCTAGTGAAGAAAGCAACTCATCAACTTTAATGAGGCTAAGAAGTTTCACCGAGAAATATGGATAAGAAGAAGAAGAAGAATAAGCCAACATTTTCTACTTATATGCAGACCACGAGCCTCTCGTATTCAATGAAGTTGTGGAAAAAGATGGTTGGAGAACAACCATGTAGGAAGAAATCCATGCCATCGAGGAGAATGAACTTGGGAGTTAACAAAGCTCCCACCAAATCAGAAGGCTATTGGTGTCAAGTGGGTGTACAAGATCAAATGCACTACAGATGAAAGTGTGGATCAATACAAATCGAGGCTTGTAGCCAAGGTCGACAAACAAAAGTATGAAGTGGACTATGATGAAGTCTATGCTCCAGTTGCAAGACTTGAAATGATAAGATTGTTAGTCTCTCATGCTGCTCATCATAAATGGAAAATTTATCAACTAGATGTCAAGTTAGCCTTTCTTAATGGAGTTCTTGAGGAAGAAGTGTACGGGGAACAACCAGAAGGCTTCCAAGTACAAGGAGATAAGATAAGGTTTATTATTTCAAGAAGGCTTTATATGGCCTCAAGCAAGCACCACGAGCTGGAACTCAAGGATTGACAACTACCTTCACCAAAATGGATTTCAAAAATATCCATACGCGCATTATTAGTGAAAAATGGGAGTTCTTATTTCTTTGTCTGTATGTAGATGTCTTGTTGTTTATAGGAAACAATGAAGTTACGTTCTGTAAGTTCAAGCAATCTATGTTCAGTGAATTCGAGATGACTGACAATGGAGTCATGTCATACTTTCTTGTCATAGAGGTGAAGCAAGAAAATGATGGTATCCCTAAATCTCAACAGAGGTACATGAGAGACATTTTGGAGAAGTTCAATATGGCCAAGTGTAATGTTATCAACACTCCAGTTGTAATTGGATTGAAGATGTCCAACGAAGGAGAAAGTGAGTTTGTAAATTCAACTGTGTACAAGAGCCTTGTTGGAAAGCCTGAGGTACCTTACAATCACAAGACTGGATATAGTTTATGGTGAGCAGGAATTCACTATTGGTCATTGGGTTTATTTGCGTCTTCAGTCTTACCATCAAACCATTGTTGCTAATCGCCACTGTCATAAATTGTCCTCTAGATATTATGGTCCTTTTCTAGTCGTACAACGAATTGGAAAGGTGGCCTACAAGCTTGACTTACCTCATTCGGTGCGCATCATCCCATTTTCCATGTGTCGTTGTTAAAGAAGAAATTGGGAACTCATGTGATTACCTCTCCCACCTTGCCTCGCATTCTTCCTGAAGATGTTCAGTGGTAGCTGGAAAAGGTTTTGGAGCGTGGCTTGGTACATTACTACAAAAGAAACTTATAGTGTCAGTGGGTGGTGTCGGTTTAATATAATGTAGTGGCGCATAAGACAGTTGCGACACTAATTGAACATGACGTCGGATTTACTGTCGCTTATAAGCGTCATAAAATGTCTACGTCACTTTTAAACCGACGTAAACATTTAATGTCGTTTATAACCGACATATATTTTAATAATTTTAAATACTGGCGTCACTTTAAACAAATTGGTGTCGCTTTTAAGCGACATAATTTTAAATACTATTGATATTTCTAATTTTACTATTTGATGTCATCGATCAGTCCCTCATCTCAGCCGTCCCTCATGTCATTGATCTTTCCTAAACCCAATCCACAGCCAAAATCACATTCTAGACAATGATCCTCGTCAAACCACTTTAGCCAATAGAATCCAACCACTCCCATTGTATAAAAACACATTCTCCTCACCTTTTAAGTCCATCTCAAAAATATCCAACTCTCAGTCTTTCAATCCAAATTGAACAGTCCCCAAATCCGCGAACTTTTCTGTCACCCAACTCCATCACTAGCGCCCAAAGCCGAGAAGAAGCTCATTGAGAAGAAGCCAGTAGAGGAGAAAAAGTCCGCCTTGGCGGAGAAAGCCCCCGTCGAGAAGAAATCCAAGGCTAGAAAGAAGCTCCCGAAGGAGGCCGGAGCTGCCGCCGGAGACAAGAAAAAGAAGAAATCGAATAAGAGTGTGGAGACCTACAAGATCTACATCTTCAAGGTGCTGAAGCAGGTCCACCCTGAGATTGGACGTGGATAGAGCATTAAAACTTTTGCTGAAGCAGGTATTATCCATTAGTACCTCAAGCAAATTAACCCTAATGTGTATTTTGCTTTCAATTTATTTATTTATTTATTTTTTATTTAATTTTTTTTTTGTGAATTTACTTTGATTTGGAACTCGATCTTTATCTTGGTAGGAAGTGAAATACGATTGTGGTTCATAAAATCAACCTTCGAATTGAGGGTTTTTAGTCATCGAATACTATCAAACTCTAGGTGTATGATTCTCTAATTGTGTTCGTGTTTTGTCAAAACTACATTGCGATGATCACGAACGCCATTCCATCTCTGTGTTGCTCTCCAACATGCGCAAGTGGGCTTATTTTCATATAATTTGTTGTAATTGTTATTAACTAAATGGAGGGAGTTCTATTAAAGTTTATTATTTTTAATATATTTGATGTCGCTTTATGGACGACAGTAGCGAGGTTATTTTATTTATTTAACTTACATGATGTCAGTTTGGACCGACAGTACGTCTGATTATTTAATTGTTTATTTGTTACTTAATGTCGCTTTTAAGTGCCATCATGTCAGATTTTCATGTCGCTTAAAAGCGACGTAAGGGACGATGTCGCTTTTAAGTGACACTGTTGTTTATTAATTTATATTACTTTACTTCTTGGTGGCGGATTAAGGGGGATAAGCGATGTCATTACCCTTTGTGACGGTAGTATTGGTGTCAGTAACTCTATCCGACATTGCATGATTTAATGTCGGATTTTTACCAAATATCCGACATTAACTGGTGTTTCTTGTCGGTTTTAAAACGTCAATGATATCCCCTTTTTTAGTAGTGGTAAAACGGAAAAATGAGTTGGTAGTTCGTTGGTTAGTTCAATGGTCAAGGTTTCCACAAGAAGGTGCTACATGGGAGGATGCCAATGACATCCAGACTCGGTTTCTAGAATTTCAGGCTTGAGGACAAGCCTCATTTAAGGGAGGGGTGGATTGTTGAGAACCATATGTATTGACCCATACAATTAGCCCAATTACACCATGAAGGAGTATACACATCGTATATCTCATATTAGTCTATATTCTGTATTTCTAAGTATGACTTGTATTATTACCCTTGAACGGGTCATGAGTTTAGCATGAATGAAATTCTCTCTTCCTCTCGCCCCCCTAAGGACCTGAACCTAAGTTCCTATCATTCTTGAAATCCCTCGTCTACGAAATGAGTCCCCAGAAGGACGATGACGCCAAGTGAGTGAAGTTATAGAGGACACCTTCGAGGTTGGACTCGGTCACCCTTTGAGGACGGGAACCCTCACAGAGCATTTCAGCTTTTTCTAATCACCATCATTTGATTCACCATCGTGTACTAATTTTGATTGCCATGTCATTAATTTTATTTCTAGCTTGTATTAATCAAGAGTGTTTAATTTGCTTCTCTTCAATTGTATGTAGGAATTCAGATTTGATATATTATAGTTGATATTGTAGCTTAGACCAAAATTTCTACCACTTAATTAGAGTAGAATATCTTTATACTATTTTAAGGGTATGCACCCACCACTTAGAGTACAATATCTTTGTAAAAATATGAAAATAATAAAAAAAAAATCGAAGTAAGCTAGTTCCAAACACCCCAACATATAGAATAATGTAGAACTAATAACTAGATTTATATTCTTTTAAGTTGATGTTGAAAATTGGTTACAAAGTTCAAAAGCGAGTCTCATGGTTGGCACGTTGTCAATTCTAATGAAGGATAATTATGTCAAACAACTAGATAGACATATATTGACATGAGTTCAAAATATCAAGGTGTAAGAAACTGCTATCCCATTGGCATTCTCCTCCGATCTGGAAAGCACTTCCTGCAATGTCTCCTTCAAAACATCAATCAAGAAGTACCCAACAAACAGACCAAATGGTATCACCAATTTATTATGAAATCCCATCCCCGGAATTTCACTATTAATTATGTATCTCGTTATTTAAATTCGTATTTCACGTTTACGTTATTTTCATTAGTTAATTTTCATTCCGTTGATATTTGGAATTAAATCAAATAATTATCAAGGTTGAATTTTCGTAATCAATCTTTAAAATCCGTAGACCTTTCAAGGTCACAATTTATATTTTTGAATAAAGCTCGATCTCACAAACGCGTAGGCGCAAACTGTTTGTGAAACGAAGTTATAATGAAAGAGTTATTAAAGTTTAAAGTTACGGATATTTTCGTAATTTTCTTTAATTTGGAAGGCTCCAGAGTTTCTGGAGCAAAGATTTGTGAAGCCATGTGTGTGGTTGGGATGGAAGGAAGAAGAGAAAGGAGAGAGATGGACGGTTGAGATGAAAGGAGAGGAAGATGAAAGTTGCGGGAGGAAAAAAGGAGGGAGGGGGCGGACCAATGGGAGAGGGGGAAAGGAGGAAAATGAGGGAGAGGGGAAAGGCACGGGATGATGGACCCGTTCCTTTTTTCCCGACCCAGCTGGTTCCGTTTGTCTTCTCCGACTGTTTGCGTCGGTTTTTTCGACGAACCACATGATCTAATCACCTAGAAAACTTTCCTTATTGTTCCCTCTTTCCTTTACACTCCAAATTTGATGGAAATTAGGCCGATTTCGTGAAAGCCGCACCGATGGGTGCGAGGGAAGTTTGTCGACGATCCACCGCTTATGGAACAATCTCCACCAATTACCACCACCAAAGAACTTCTCTAGAGGCTAGTAACAAAGCCCAAATAGTTTTAGGGGCGGCGGAGCATCGGTGGTGACAGATCGAGGCACACCCATTTTTAGGGTTCCGGCGGGTTTGGGTGAAATTAGAGCTTTTCTCGGCCAAATTAGACTTGATAAAATGTATGAAACTTACTCCACTCATTGAGATCTAAATTTCTATGACATTTGGTAAATTTTGGAAATAGTTGAATTTTTCGACGATTCAGGACGGCCAACCGTTACCCGCGGCGGCAAGTGCAGTGGCGCGTGGCCAATGGGCTGATGATTTTTTTTAAGTGCTATTAGATGCCTTGAGTTCATGTTTGATATCCGTATGACATAATTTGATTGTTTGAACTTAGTTTCACTGCGATACCTTACTTAATCAAAGTATGAATCGACGATCCGACTGTTGGATTGTCACCAAACCTTAATGCATTATAGAACCTAATATTTGAGGATAGCTGGAATTGATGGATCGGGAATCCGACATACAGATCGTCTCGAACATTACTTCTAAGTTAGAAAAATTAATTGTTGACCGCCACTTGAATTTATGATTAGCGGAGATCCGACCGTCGGATCTCGATGAGAATTTAGTATGTTGTTCTATGAGCATAATATGGACCTTAGGAAGTTACAAATCTCAAATACAAGGTGCACATCTTCCAGATTAAATTGCTAGGGTGTGGACCCCACCATTGACGTTTGGTCAACAAGTCTTGAACCATTTGAATTACTAAAATTAGTATTACTAGAGACTTAGTGAAGCTTTGCGGACTTGTCTCGGTGAGTGACTTTAATATATGTGATATGGTAATTACCCGATTCTTTATACTAATATCCTTTGTAGATATGACATGATTTTATAAATGTGTTTTCTGTTAAAATGTGATTCTTTTATAATTGGCCATTGATCTATTTTTATTAAATGTGATTTGATTCATGGATTGGTAATATTTGTGAAAAAAGAGATTCAAATTGCATATTGAAATGTTTTGTAAATTGAGGGCTAGTAGAGGACTATGACCCTGCTTGGTTAATCCGCATTGGAGGGTCACTAGTGGTCTTGTTTGGTTAATCCACACTGGGAGACCATACTATATATGGATCGCACTTGGTTAATCCGCGTTGGGCGATCCTTATGGCCATTTATACTTTAGGGTGATCATGCTTGGTTAATTTGCGATGGGTGATCACTACCTAATAGTTCTGTAGGTGTGACTCTGCTTGGTTAATCTGCGTTGGGGGGTCACTACCTACCTAATTATCTTGACCCTGCTTGGTTAATCCGCATTGGGGGGGTCACTAGTGGTCCTGCTTGGTTAATCCCATTGGGGGACCATACTTTATATAGATAACGATTGGTTAATCCGCGTTGGGCGATCCTTATGGTCATGTATGCTTATGAGTGATCATGCTTGGTTAATCCGCATTGGGTGATCATTTCCTAACAGCTGTAGGAGTAACTCTGCTTGGTTAATCCGCATTGGGGGGTCACTGCCTACTTGGTTACTTTCTCAGTGGTGGCTCTGCTTGGTTAATCCGCTTTGTGAGGCCATTTCTTGTTTGGTTACTTATGTAGGCTTTAGCCGAACTGTGTCCCTCTAGCCCTAGTTTTTTAATGTACATATGAACGATGGTTTTTGAGAATCTTGGTGGTATGAATTGGAAAAACCGTGGGATGCCTGGGTGACTCCTTCGAAGTTTTTAGAAACTTGACTATATTTTCATAATTACGAAATTATAATTGAGGTTTATAAACTGTGATCGATGATCTTTCTTTTTATTGATTATCACTTACTTGTATTATTTTCACTCACCTGAGCTCCGCAGCTTATCCGAGTTCCGTTTGGCCAGTGCACAATTTCCATGATGTAGGCACTGATTTTACATATGACAGGTCTGGGTACATTATGAGAAAACGCTTGATACTTTGGTTTCGTTAAGTGGTCTAAAACCCGGTGTTGTTGGTTTTCGTTGAGTGGTCTGGAATTCTTGCTCTCGCTCATTCTCATAAGGTTAGTCTAGAACCCTAGATTCGAGTGAATGAGAATTACCCACAATAGACCTTGTGAATATAAAATAGATTTACCATGTTATTTCTCATAATCCAAGTAGGAAATTATATAGAGTTCCTTGGTTAAATTTGTGAAATGATATGTTACTGCATTCAATGATTAACATAATTAAATGCTAAGATCATGTATCTTTGATTCATGAATTGATTAATTGACGGGATTGTGAAATGACCTTGGTTATGGTTGTTATTATTATGATTAGTTTAGTTGATCAATGTGGCTAGAGAATAATATGTGTTTCGTTGGTTATTTGATATGTTACATGCTGTGGATGGAAGTATCATGCTGAAAACATGGAATTTATATTGATGGATGGAATGAGAATCTTGAACGGCATGTTGTTTTGTTTTGTAGCCCTGAACTTGGTAATGTCATGCATGTCAAGTTCTAATAATTGATTACAGAATGCTATGTACTCCTGTTAGAACGCACTGGAATAAATGTCTAAATTAGTGAACGATGAACTACGAATGACTTGATCCCTAATGAGGGTACGTAAGCAGTCTAACAAGAAGGTTAGATGCAGCCATAAAGTATAAGAAAAATTACTATGCTATTCGATTATCGAGTTGTGATTTGCCATATCCCGGCGGCGGGGTATGTTGAGATACAAGTATTCGGTGACGTTACGTGTTGATCCTGGAAGTATGTTGGGATCGAGGCGTGACATATATAGTTTCTAGAGATGGAAAATATGATGTTTGATAAGAAGCTGAGGGTGTCCAAAGTAACATATGACCATATGAATGCTTTTTTTTTTTCCAAGCAGAAGCAGCTGCTCGAGTGCTGCATCTGCTTTTCTCCACTCAAGCTCCTCCACTGGGGCAGGTATGGCTTCCCACAACTTCTCCTTCACAAAAGTGGTTTTGATTTGTAGCTTCTGCTTATTTTCTTTTTTGGGTTCTCCAAATTATGCCGTGGATGAAACTACTTTTACACGACTTGGATTTCGATTAGATTACTGCATATGGTCTTGATAATTTACCCCTAAAATTTCCAATAAATAATCCCAATTGAAAATTTTGGAGCCCATGGTCATTCGTGATCTTGATAGAATTTTTTGTTGTCACTTGGGTGGGTTTCACAGGAAATAATGGAAGAGTGCAGTGGTGTGCTAGGTTTTGAGTTATTGGGTGCAGAGATAAAAATACCAATGTTTATTTTCTTATTGTTATTTATTTAAGGACAAACTTGGATGTTTAATAGAGAAAATGTTTTAGTTGGGTGTAGAGATAAGACAACTGGGTTCAAATAAAATTTCCCTATTTTTTATTTAAAGTTTTTGTGTCAGACAAGATTAATATTTTTTCACATATTTCGTGAATAATTAAGAAACAGTTCTTTTAAAATAGCACCCGGAACATTATCATCAGGAGGTTCAATTCCTAAAAAAAAATCTGGCAAACTTGAACCATTAATGTGCCATTGTGTTCACGTAACGAAGGACAATGAAAACCCAAGAATCAACGAAAGATCGTAACCACAGTTTGACGTCGTAGACAACCATGCTCAACGGTGACAAATTTTGAATAGGGAGGCAATGGAGGTGAGAAAGGAAAAACGTACTAGATTGGGAAGAAGGAATAGCAAAGGAATAAATGAAACATTCTATCTCAGGTTCATTAATTTAAGGAAACATGTTTAATTCCTTAAACCAATAAATCATCTCAATTATGACACTATTTCCTCTTGTACGTTTCTTTAGCCCTTTTCATTTTCTCTTGTAAGTTTTTCTGGGAAGGAGAAGGAAGTTGATTGAAGAGATTTGGAAGGATCTTCTCGTTCCAGTGGAAAGAGTTGTGTGCAATGCCTGAAAGAGTGTTCTCAAACAAACAAAAAACAGGAAGGTCTGAAAAAAATAAGGAATCTAATAGTCAGTATTGGAACTCGGCTCTCTCTCTGTCTTGTTGATATTATGTTGTTGATGTCACAAGGATCGGATGAGATGATCGAAAAGTTCCAAGAGTTCAGTTGTAAGATTTATGCGCTACAGACTAAAGTGGATTGGGATGGTTGTGCTATAAATGAAAGAGTCACTAGTCTTCTGGGAATAGCGGATCGTGAATTGGAAAAGATTAACATGAAGAGGATGCAAGCAATGGGAGGAAGATTGGCTACTATGGAAGGCTACAATTATGGAACTGAGCTGTTTGAATGCTTCTGCATAATAACGCTCGATGAAGGACTGGAACGATTACTCTCTGCAGTGATTTCAAGGATGGAGTTTGTTTTGAGCATTCCATTTTCGCCCGAATCGCTAACATGGATGCTAACAAGACCACCAATCCTGGATGAGATGGAAACGAAGATAAGTGAATGCATAAGGGCTTTCATTGACTTCGTAGTGGATGCAGAGCCAGTAGTGAATGAGTTTCGCAATACAATGCAACCGAAGATTAATCAACTGTGGAAAAATTTCGGTCATCTTAAGAAGAATGAAAGTGCAAAAGACTAAAGATATCAATAGGTATGTTTAGGTTGTTTAATTTCTCTATTTATTGTCTTACTAGTTATCGCTCTTTTTTAGTTGTAACATCTAATTGATTTATTGCATTTGATGCGCTGTTTATTTATTTGATGCAGATACCTATAAATTATTTATGCCCCTGTTATTAGTTATATGAATTTATTGGCATGTTCTACATTTTTACAATAGAGATAGAAGAGTATTATTATTGGTTAGTTAGGGTGATTCGTCTACTTTATAATGAACATATTGCTATTTTTATGTGTAGAAGGATATGAATCAGAAATTTTTATACGGAAGAAGGCAATTACTAGGAGTAGTTGGTAGAAATACAACAATATCATTCAAACAACAGGGCCAACAAAATTGGAAAGGGACACGTGGCCCCAGCAATATGTGGCTTCGCCCCGGCCTGAAAAAGAGAAAAACTCAACAAATATGTCAAAATTAAATGTAAAGACAAAACAAAATATTCCCTTAAGCATCATGCATAAATTACGCTAAATGTAAAGAAACTCAACCAGTATAATGTATAGGTTAGATAATAGTTAAATACACGCTAAGTCGTATTATCTAGTTGAATACATTTAAATCATAGTACCTAGTTGAACAGTACCTAATCGAGTATATATCTAATGTGAATATGAGCAATCCCAACGCCGAATTCAACGGTTCATGCATACATCAAAACGATCAAAATTCGACAACAAAAGCTACAAACACGAAAAGAGGATCTTTTGGAATTTTCTCCCCTTGTGAGAGACCTTGCCTCTCCTTGCGGGCAATTCTCACCCTTTGGCGTGAGTGGCTCTCAATCGTGTCCAAGTTTGTTGCCGCGGATCCTAGTTGCAGTTGGGATCGGTGGGTGTCCCTTTGTTTTTGCTTTTGTCTTCCTCTCTTCTCCCCTTTGCTGCTTTTTCCCCTGCTTCCTGGTTCGATTTACCCTCTTCTCATCCCACTGGTGTATCTCCTCCTCCTTCCTCTAATTTCCAATTTTTAGTCAAGTTTGGCCTTGATTTGTGGCTTGTCAAGTTGGTGAGTTCTGATCTAGTACTTCTACTAGGTCGGATGTTCCAAACACCATCACTTTCTCTTTGTTGTCTGCCTTGGATGGCAGTGTTGCTCGTGGATTTCCACGCGCTTCCTTCACTTTGCTGCAAGTTCTTTGTAATATGTGGTTGTGCTTGGACTGAAGATTGGAATTGGTTGATGGGATTGCTAAGGCAAGGCTCGGTTGGGGGATGGGATTTGTGCGGATCGACATGCACTGTTGTAGCAACGTTGGTTCCGACGGTGGTTGCAGCGAACCCTTGGTTGTTTTTAGTTTTCTGTTTTCTTGCGTTCCAACTTTTGGTTGGGCTCTTTTTTAGTTTCTTTGGAAGGTCCCGTTTTGCTTTGTGTACATGTAATGGGCCTTTGTTGTAAGTTTGTCTTGTTTGAAATAAATGTTTCACTGTTGTAGGCCTATTTGATTGAACGATCTAGGGTTTAGAGAGAGGGGGGCCAACTATGGTTAGAGATGAGAGAGAGTGATTTAATTGTGAGGTGTATTTGATTCACCCCATTGTGTCTTTATTTATAGTAATATGATAGGTAAAAATCTTTCCTTTTAGGATTACAACATTGAATAGGTAATTTACTCCTAATAGGAATATAAGATACATTCCCATATCTACTAGGATTTACACAATCACATTCCTATTCTAAATATGACTGCAACACTCCCCTTTGAGTGAGTAAATACTCAACAAACCATCGCATCAGATCTTCAACAGATAAGGTAGAATAGATGATGAAGTTATCGGCACAACGGGTGATCGCGAGTCTCAAATTTAAGTGAAGTATGCATTTGTAAAATCCAAGGCATGGGGAAAAAAACCCATAGAGTAAGGAGAAAAGTGAGAAGTATGCATAATGTCTAAAACAAACGTCAAATAGGACGAAAGTAGTGAACTCAACAGAGTATGATCATCCCAGGATAGGTGCCTCATTAAAACCTCATTAGGTAGCAAAAACCCAGTGGGAAAATGCTCTTAATCGTAGGAAAAATAGTACATTAAGATCATGTGAGTATGCTTCTAGATACTCCCCATGAGTTAGACATAACTTCTAAATAAGAGAACTACAAGCGATTCAATTCAGATAATTTACGCATACCGATTCCTTGGATGAGCTTCTAAAATGTAGACTTGGGCAATGACTTGGTGAAGAGATCAGCCAGGTTGTCCTGGGAACGAATTTGCTTCACTTCAATATTATGATGCTGCTGCTGCTGATGTGAGTAAAAGAACCTTGGCTCTATGTGCTTGGTGTTGTCTTTCTTGATGTATCTCTTCTTCAACTGCTCGATACATGCCGTATTGTCTTCAAAGATCATCGTAGGAAGGTCAACGACTAATGTAAAACCACTAGTGCTTCAAATATGTTTCATAACTTTTCTCAACCAGAAGCATTCATGCGATGCTTCATGCAGGGCGAGGATCTCAACATGGTTAGACGAAGTCGCAACTAGCGTTTGCTTAGTAAACCTTTAAGATATAACGATGTTTCCAATGGTAAAAACATAACCCGTTTGAGAATGTGCTCTATATGGGTCAGACATATATTTATCATCTGTGTAACCAACAAGGCGAGAATCAATCTAAAGACCATAGAGGGTGGCAACACTTGAAGATTCGTGGGTATAGAAGAAGCCCAAATCCGTTGTACCTTTGAGATAGTGGAAAATGTCTTTAACACCATTCCAGTGTCTGCGTGTGGGCGCATTGTTGTATCTTGCCAAAAGATTCACAGCAAATGAGATGTTAGGTTTAGTGCACTGAGCCAAGTACAATAAAGCCCCCATTACACTTAGGTAAGGAACTTCGAGTTCCAAAATCCCTTCCTCATCCTCTGGATGGAAGGGATCTCGTTTAGCATTTAGAGTCCGAATGACCATAAGTGTACTCGAAGGTTTCACTTTATCCTCATTAAAATGACACAAAACCTTTTGAGTGTAGTTCGATTGATGTATTAGGATTCCATCTGATCAATGCTCGATCTCTATGCCGAGACAGTATTGAGTTTTCCCAAGATCCTTCATCTTAAATTCTGATTTCAAGTGTGCGGCAATCTCTTCAAGCTCTGCGAGAGTCCCAATGCGGTTCATGTCATTGACATAAATTGCAACGATTACAAATCTGGAATGTGACTTCTTTATGAACACGCATGGGCATAATTCATAGTTCACATAACCCTGACTTGTCAAATATTCACTTAGACGGTTATACCACATCCGCCCGAATTGTTTCAATCCGTAGAGTGACCTTCTCAACCTAATTGAGAGAGTGTTCCGTGGTCCAGAACTATTTAAACCAGTCAATGGAAGTCCTTATGGAACTTTCATGTAAATTTCTGTATCTAAATCCCCATAAAGATACGCGGTTACCACGTCTATAAGCTGCATATTCAACTTTTTGGAAACTACTAAACTGATTAGGTAGTGGAACGTTATAACGTCCATTACGAGGGAATACGGCTCCTCGTAATCACTCCCAGGGCGCTGAGAGAAGCCTTGCGTTACGAGGCGTGCTTTGTATCGAACTATTTTATTCTTCTCATTATGCTTCCTCACGAAAATCCATGTGTAGCCAACAAGCTTCACACATGGTGGTGTAGGAACGCTAGGTCCAAACACTTTACGTTTTGCGAGTGAATCAAGTTCGACCTAGATTGCTTGTTTCCAATTTAATCAATTGGTTCTACGTCAGCATTCATTAACGGAACGTGGTTTAATGTCATCGCTAAGCTTGATGTTAGTAGCTACTGAGTACACGAATGCATCATTGACGATCATCTCATTCATATTCCAAACCTCATCCCATACTACGTAATGGACCAAAATCTCGCGATTCTTGGGAGGCCGTCATGTTTCCTTTGAAGCATCAATGTGGAGCCAAAAATAATCACAAGGCGACATGTGGTTTTTTGGGTAAAAGAGGACAAAAATACCCTTGAGGTATAACGGGATTCCTACGCTCAAGTAGCGGGCCATCATCCTTAACCAAGTAAAAAATGCTCCAAAAAGGTAACCAATTCCAAATTATCTCATCCATCCTCATTTAAGGTAATTCCCAAAACCTAATTTATTCCATTTAGCTAATCAATTAGCTAAATAATATATTTTTTCATATTTCCTAAAATCTTCCTTTAAAATCATAATAATTGACTAATTAAGGGATTAATTCCTAATCAATTCCTTAATTGTCAATTAAAACATCCATTCAACCCCAAAAACAAGTGAAGGGCCGGCCACCTATTATTAGAAAAGGAATTGGCCATGTTTTGTTTATCTCTTGATATTTGCCCATTTCATCCCATTAATTAGCTAATTCATTTGGTAATAATTTTATTTTGCCAAATTAATTAGTCAATTAATCACATAACTCCCAAAATCATCTTAAACCTAAATTAAACCCAAAAAACCCTAGCCACCTCCTATCTCTATAAATATACTCTCATTCTCACCAAAAAGGAGATTCCAACACTTTGGTAAAAATCCCAAAATTCTCTAAACACTCTTTCTCTCTAAATTCTAACTTTGGCATCGGAGGTTCTTCGGCCAAAGGCCCCCCCATTCATCGTGGGCGCGTGAGGCTCTTGGCCTTAACCTAAGGTGTTAATTGTTTTGTAGGTGCAAAATTGTCCACAATCACCGTAATCTAGAATAACGTCATACGTTGGAATGGATGAGTGAGCGATGGTCAGATTCAAACTAGGGTCACTAGTTGGTGCCATTTTCCTCTTCCTGGGTTGTGAATCCTTTAAACCAAGGGGTTTGCCACGCTTCAAGGTCGAAGCAGGTGATTGGCTAACCGCCAATGTACCTTGCCGCGTGAAGGGTGCGGCCTCCCCACCTTGAGGGACGGTCTGGCCTTCCTAGGGGGGTTGTTGATGTACGCGGGGTACATTTATCCTTACAGGTGTGTTTGTAGCGAGTATATGTGATCTTGTCACCTTTGTCATATCATTAAAAGCATTCGGCATGCTTTGAGCAATGCTTTGAAGATCTATAATTCGACGCACCTTAGTTTTAGACTGGGCAGGCGGGGATCTAAATGAGACATAGTGGGAGCATACCACAACAATTCAAGGCGTTCTATGGGAACGATAGCATGCTTATCTCCCCCTAACGACGGGAAGACTGTCTCATCAAAGTGACAATCTGCAAAATGTGCGGTAAAGAGATCTTCTGTCAAGGGTTCTAAGTAACAAACAATTGATGGCAAATCATAACTGACATAGATTCCCATTTTTCTCTGAGGACCTATTTTGGTTCGTAGCGGCGGCGCTATTGGCACATAAATGGCGCACCCCAACACCCTTAAATGCAAGACGTCAAGCTTGTGTCCAGTAACCAACTATAACGTTGAATGTGGTTGGGTAGCGGTGGGCCTCAGGTGGACCAATATAGCTGCGTGCAATATTGCATAGCCCTAGGCAGATATCGGCAGTTTGGTTCTCATAACCAAAGTCCGAGTTATCAATTGAAGGCGCTTTATGAAAGCTTCTACCAAGCCATTTTGGTTAAGAACATGGGGTACAGGATGTTCCACATCAATCCCTACTGACATGCAATAATTGTCAAAAGTCTATGACGTAAACTCTCCAACGTTATCCAGTTGAATCAACTTAATTAGATAATCAGGGTGGTGAGCCCTAAGCTTAATGATTTGAGCTAAGAGTTTAGCAAACGCGGCGTTGCGTGTAGACAACAGGCACACATGTGACCATCTTGTCGATGCATCAACTAACACCATAAAGTATCTAAATGGTCCGCAGGTTGGTTGCATATGTCCACAAATGTCCCCTTGAATCCTCTGAAGAAATTTAGGGGGTCGTGAATAATCTTTGTATGGGAGGGTTAAATATTCAACTTCCCTAGAGAACACGCTTTGCATGGCAGGAGTCCAACATAGGGATGTAACTTATGCCCGTGTGAATATTTGAGGATACGGCGCATCATGTCACGTCCAGGATGTCCCAACGATCATGCCAAAGCAACAAAGTGTCCTGGAACTCAGGCATAGGGCCGGCCACACTGTGGGCTTTTATGTCCCGAATGGTTGTGAAGTACAACCCACTCGGCAGACGTTCCAACTTCTCATGAATATGCTTCTGGCCATATTCGCATAAAGTGATACAAAGAAATTCAGAACCATTATCTTCAGTGGTTTCAATATGATATTGATAATCTTGAATATCTCTAAAACTCAGCAACATTCCTCCGAAACGTGGAGAATAAAGTGCCTCCTTAATGGTCAAGATTGTACCATTGGACAACATGATACGTGTCTTTCCGTATCCTTCAATCAGGTTGGATGGCCCTGAGAGAGTTGTCAAATGAGCTTTCTTGCGTATTAAGTTAGTAAAATAGTGTCGTTCACGCAAGATAATGTGCGTGGTTGCACTATCTGCTAGACAATTAACTTCCCCACTAGACATACCTAGAAATAAATTGATTGAATTGGTCACATGCATAAATATAAGTCCATTCATTCAGTTAAGCAATTCGAGAAAATAATATCCATTCAAATAACAATCCATAATTCAAAACAAACCAAAACCAAACAAATTATTCCAAATACTTAGAAAAAGTGTTCAAAATTAAACTATCAACCTAGAAAATAGGGGGTAGGGCCGGCCACTCCTAGTGGGTTCGGCCACTAGGGGTAAACACCCTAAAAACATGTCTAATTTATTCATCCATAGGAGTTGATGCCTCCTGAAATCTGATATCTCCATTGATGTAGTTGCATCTTTCGGATGATCCACAGGTGCCAAGTTAGACTCACGATAGGAATGATACTTGGCAATAGCCTCAGGGGAAGCTTGGCATACGCGTGACCAATGATCCATTGATCTACAACGATAGCATATGTCCAATTCAGTAGAAATGGGCCGAACGAGAGCCTTGCCCTTGTTCTTGAAGTTTGGGGCCTTAGGGGCTAGTGGTAGACACTGCTGGGTCACATTTCTTCCCTTAGGTGTGGTACTTTATTGACCTTGGGCCCATGGTGGGGCTTGCCGCCCATTGCCATGGTTACAACGGTTCTTGCGTCATTTATGGCTGCTAGAATTAATCGCATATGCTTCAGGCGTGGCTTTCGAGCCAGTGGGTCGAGATTGATGATTCTTCATCAAAAGTTGGTTATGCTTTTCAGCGAGAAGTAAAACAGAGATCAAATCCGAAAACTTGGTGAATTTTTGTGCCCTATATTGTTGCTACATAATAATATTGATGGCATGGAAGGTTGAATAGGTCTTCTCCAGGAGATCTGATTCAGTTAATTCCACTTTGCAGAATTTCAACAATGAACTGATTCTACAAACTTCAAAGTTGTATTCATTCACGGACTTAAAGTCCTGCAAGCGTAGATGATGCCAGTCGTGTCTTCCTTCAGGCAAGTATATGTCTTTCTAGTGATTTGAGCTAGAGGTTTCTGCAAGAAACACATAATGCAATATACTAATTTGAATATAGTGGATTTGAGGTTCTTCGGGAACTCAAGTGTGAGAGCTTCGTTACTACGAAAATATGTGACGGTTCAAAGTATAAAAATAAATTATTGAATCGTTAATGTCCAAAAGTGATCTTCAGGTTAATAATTTTGGATTTATATTAGATTAATGGAATGCAAGTCACTTTTAATTAATTCAATAAATCAGGCCATACTGGGTCGATTGTAGAAGCTAAATAATATTAAAATAATATTATTGGATCGAAAATATAGCCCCAAAATATTTGGGCTGGGTGCCGTGAGTAGGCAAGGCCCTAAAGGCTTCGGGAGTGGACTGCAGGCCACGGGCCTGGGTGAGGGAAATTAAGAGCAACCCAATCTGCAAGTTTGGGCTTCAAGGGGGTGCAGGCAAGGCCCAGCGACAGCTGGCCTGTGAGGTGAGGCAAGGGAGGACAAAGCCCAGCCCCGTGGGCTGGCTTGTGGATTCAAATGAGAGCCCAGCTGCATAGGTTGCTTTCTGTGTTGCTAGCCGCAAGAAAAACTAAGCCCAATCAAGTGGGCTAGCACCAGATGGAGCAGGTTTGGGGGCCTGGGTGCTTGCAGGACAAGGACCCAACAAGCAAAGCTTGTCCTGGGCTTGGTCTGGATCCAGGAAGGCTGCGAGCCTCCTTAGAGGTAGAACTGGGGCTTCATGCCCATACTAGTCTATCAAGCTAAAGGCCTGGGGGTCTAAATAGGTGTAGCAAAGTCCAAAGGCCTGCTGCCGATGTTGTGTCGCAGGGGTGGTGCCATACTATGTCCAATTTCCCTTAAGGTCTAGGAAACCCTAAACATGCTTCTAATTTATTTTATATAATTTGACTCACATATTCCACATAACAATTTAATTGTGGGATGCATGAAACAAATATATATATTGACAAATATATAAACATATACAATATGTGTGTGTGTGTGTGTGTATCATAAGGAAATTATAAACATAGAGGGGTTCATGCATCATGGAGAATGTTTTCATGCCTTGTGGATGTTTCAAATATCTTCTTTTATTTTAAGCGTACCTGATTAGTAGAAAACGAATAAGCCTTTGAATTTGATGGATGATAGCCCCCTCCTACAATGCATCAATTCCTCAGCTTCTGGTAAGAGTGTGCTGATAACATGTTGTAGGCCTATTTGATTGAACGATCAAGGGTTTAGAGATAGAGGGGGCGGCTATGGTAAGAGAGAAGAGAGAATGATTTAATTGTGAGGTGTGTTTGATTCACCTCATTGTGCCTTTATTTATAGTAGTAGGATAGGTAAAAACTTTTCCCTTTTAGGATTACAACATTGAATAGGTAATTTACTCCTAATAGGAATATAAGATACATTCTCATATCTACTAAGATTTACACAATGACATTCCTATTTTAAACATGACTGCAACATTCACCATGTTTTGACATGGTGCTTTTACCAAAAAAAAAAAAAAAAAAGCTACAAATACGAACAAAATCCAAGAAAAAAATGAATAAATATAATCAAGCACAAAAGGTTGATGGTATTAATCACATTCCTCTTAGTTGTAAATTGTTGACCTCCACGAAAATACATGTCATATATATGCCATTCAAAACAAAGAGGAAGAAACAAGAAAGCAGAGAGACCCAACACCACCAATACTGAGCAAAAAGAAAACAAAGAGAAGAATAAATCGTACAACATTAGACGTATGTGAAGAGAAAATCAACCAATATGTGGATATTTGCGTTCCCCCATTCCTTCTTGCATGCATGAGATGAATATTTTGCCTCGTTGAATGACTGCCTATTTGAAGGACTGAAATTAATTTTTAATCTTATTGTAGGGATTAGTCTGCATGTGATATTTGACAAGGACTGAAATTGTGTTTGTTTCATTGCTTGTCTGCATGTGATATTTGACAAGGACTGAAATTATGTTTGATTCATTGCTTTGATATTTGACAAGGACTGAAATTGTGTTTATGTTTGATTCATTGCTTTGATATTTGACAAGGACTGAAATTGTGTTTGTTTCATTGCCTTGATATTTGACAAGGACTGAAATTGTGTTTGTTTCAGTACATTGAAAGAACAGTAGTGAAGAGGAGGCGCGAAGAGGTTGCTTTCCAGACGTTAAAAGGCTCTCTTTCGTTGTTTATTTCCTTTACTTTCCCCCTCCCTTCATCTTTAACCTATGAGATGAATAGGAAAAATAATATTCTGTCCAGACAGAGAAATAATCGACCCTTCAATTTATGCTTCTTTTATAACATTACTTCATTTTCTATACGTCTTGTATTAATTTCTTTCATGCACATTCGGCTTCGCCACATAAGAAGGGTGAACCCGTGTATCGTTCTGCTCCGTATGATTTATGATTATGGGAATGACAATATATACACACATACACAACGCATGCGATGGTGAATGACTGCATAAAAAAAGATAAATTTCATTAAGCGTGAAATGTTCGTACCTACAGATACAAAATCCATAATATACTAATTTCTCAAATTCACATTTATCTTTTTTAATACGATAAAACATTTAGTGTTTTTTGGATCCAAACCACATTAATGCTTTTACTACGCATTATCCCAATATAAAGCAATTGTAAAGCACGTTAACGGTCTTGAATCGCTGAAGGTGAATCTCAATAGCAACGGCAAGCATCCAATAGTCCTTAATAAACTGCAGGAGAACAAAATGTATCATTTCTATCAACCTTCATCTCAATTTCATGGCAACATGCTCAAAACGGATATACCCGTTACTAGAATCATGCATCAAATTTTTTCAATCCAAACTACACTTAAACCCATATGATCATATTATTCATCAGAATATTCACTTAACCTCAACATTCACTTTAAGCAGCATAAATATAGATTAAACGTTAAATGAGGCCTTCAAACAAAGCAGTGAAAAATCTAATAGATGAGAGTAACCACGTACACTCACAGGTTTAAAATTATGCCCGTATCATATTTCCGTATGTATATCACATGATGGCCAAACACATTTAACATTTCATCAAGGTTGCAGTTTTGGAGCAAGAACAACATATATTTAAGTTTCAAAGCAGCTAAAACATCCAATTTCTGCGTTTTACACAAACTATAGCATGTTGCTAGGAATCATCTTCTTGATTCGTTAATTAATCTATGAATACTTCAAATTGAATTTCATGAACTGTACAAAAAACAACTTAGACCTATATATGGCTCCAAGAGGTCTGTCAAACAAGAAGCTATACTAAGTAACCTGCAAGAATATAACAGTAGTAACGGCAAGAGGAAAATAAAATCACGAATTATTTGGCAAGAGAAAGATATACGGAAATTGAGAAATAGATGCGAAAGAAACAAGAAACACAGATAAATTGTTTCTTCTTACCTCTCTGGCGCATATCTACACTCTCTCATGCTCCAGTTCTCAGTCAATATTGAGACGTTAGTTTAGCGAAACAAGGCTCTCCACATAGAAACCCGCATCACTTACTTTAGGGAAATCATAAATGTTTATGCAATGCGAGCTTCCATCACTAAAGTCGTACATAACCAGCAGCTTCTTGTGCTGGCAAATCAAGAGAACATAATCTTTCTTCCAGCAACCTGAATGTACTAACGAGAATGGGATGAAACTGGAGAACTTTTTTTCAGTCCAAGACTCCCTGACTCCATATTCCTTCATAACCCAAAAGTCAGTATATTGTTCATCTACATGAGAAGAAACCCAATCTGCTATGCACAGAAATTCCCCGAAGACACCCAGTTTGTAGTGTAGTGGCTTATAAGAAGTAAATGGTACTGGAATTTCTCGAACCTCCTCCTCTTCTAAAAGGAAAGATATAATCACCCACGAGTCATCTTGGGCTATCTTCACCAACCAATGCACGCCTCCATTCAGCATGAAGCCAATAAAACAGAACATAGCTTTGTAGGGAAACCGCCTTTCAATCACTCGCCAAAAACCGGTTTTCAATGAATAGACAGCAAACTCGATCTCATCTTTCACGGACCACCCATTTACCACTTTGTAATCATCACTGGCATGATCAAAACCGAACCCAGAAAGACTTAGTGCGTTAAAAGATGGTGGCTTGGGCAGTTTCTTATATTCCCTTATTGCTGGGTTGACCAGATATAACTCTTGTCCATTTAACTTGAACAACACTAACCCATTGCAGTAAGAAATCAAGACCCAGAAATTCGGCAATGGCGACCCATCAGGACTGGACTGTTCAGGATGAACATAATCCAGATTACTAACCACAACACTTTTACCAATATTCTCATTAATACTTTCTCCATCATCCAGAAATCGACTGTCTTGATTGAGAAGCTCATCAAGGTTACAAAAGTAAATGGAATGACGTTTTTCATTAGTAAATACAAGTCTCCGTCTTTGGAACAAAATGTGCTTATTGTCAATTGTTCTGCTAAGCTGGATTTTAGCAAAGTTGGGATCGGAGATGAAAGAACGACATGGCTTAGATACGCACCTGAATTGGCCTAATGATTTTACTGGCAGCCATGAAAAAATCTCGCGTATCATCTCCCATGGAAGGTTAGGGTTCTCTTCCTTCATCATTCGCTCTGCCGTTTTGTGGATAAACTTTTGTGAAGAAAGGTTTTTCGGTTTGAGCTACAAAAGATGGTTTTTTGGTGAGTTACTAACTTCGGAATTCTTTCTTTGAGAATAAGAATATGAAGATGAATTGAAGATGAGAATAAGATCAACATATAAAGGATAACAAGGGATTTGGCTGTAAGATACAGATGAAATAGCTAATTAGATATTAACGGAAGGCCGGCACTACAAAGCAAAGTAGACGTTGTCTCAAGGCAAACCAACTATAAGAACAAACCAACTGAAAGAAGACAAGAAACTGTCATAGTTCTGGTCAAACAATTGGGGCAGAAGTAATGAAATTGAAGTGGGCTGTAAAATTTATTTAGAAAACTAGATTAACATCCTTTCACAAAATTCAATTTTAAAAAAAACCGAGTGTAAGATCTAATATTTAATTTTGATCATTTGACTTTATATTCAACTCAGCAACTTTACATATAGGAGTTAAATAGTCAATTAATTAAAAGAATTATTTTTGTTTGTTCCTAAATCGCCCTTTTCCTATGATTTAGCTAATAAATATTGACTATTAGGCCTTTGAGCTTTCATGTTTATTTTGAAATCAATAAAAACAAATATTTTTACTAAATGTCTATACGGGTTGCACAATCAGGTCTCATTTATGAAGAGGAACATGTCCAACTCACATACACACTTCTCCTTTATATTATCTCTTATCTCTCTCAATTGTATATTCTCATGATTCGTATGTTTCTTGCATTATGGAAAAGCTAAGGCTAGCAAATCTATTTTTTACTTATGAATTGTGTTTATTCGTGTATGATAATTTTTTGTCTATGGAGATTGACAAGTACGTATTTTTAAATCTATGATTTGTGTACTGATATGAAGATACATGGAGTAAAGTTTGCATACCGAAATTAAGTACCTATGTTTATGCCCTTATACTTCCATACCTATGTCTATGCATTTATACTTCCGTACCTATGTTTATGCCCTTATATTCTGTACCTATGCCTATGCACTTATACTTCCGTACCTATGCCTATGCACTTATACTTCCGTACCTATGCCTATGCACTTATACGCTTATACTTCCGTACCTACGCCTATGCACTTATACTTCCGTACCTATGCCTTTGCACTTATACTTCCGTACCCATGTATAGCACTTTGTTAATGTACTTAAAATTTTTATGGGTGTTCTTCTTTTTTCTTATGGAGATGGGAATTGTGTTAGTGATGATGTTTTGCTTTTCTTTTTTAATGTATTTTTGTCATATCTTTCACTATTATGTTCACAATTAATCAATATAAAAAATTTCATTTATTTTCTTGCACCTATTAGTACTTTCCAAAAATTTTAAAATTTTAGAATTTTGATTTAAGTGTATAAATGGGAGATTTGAGTGTGAAAGTCAATTTCCAATTTTTAGCCTTAATTATTAATTGAATATGTGGATGGCAAGTTTGTAAATAGTATATGTGATAAAGGCAATTAAATATGACATGGCGTTAAGATTTTAAAATAGGGACTTAAATTGGATAGAGAAAACCATGCAGGTTATAATCTAAAAGTAATCTTATTTAGGTCCTAAAATCTAAAAGCCCCAAATTTATTTGCTGGTTTTAAAAGAAGAGTAATGCTAGGAAAGTATATTTTTGGACCACATTTACATACTAAATGATGCATATAATCAACATTTAATGAGATAAATTTATTAATGTGGTACACCATTACAATCCATACATTAAAATATTATAATTTAACCTCGTGACATGGGAAATGACTATTTTACCCTTAAATGCATGTCTTAATTAATTTATCAAACCTCAACTCAAGAATTATATCCTCGCACTTTCTTAAGTTTCATAAACTTTATTTTCGTACGTAAGTTTTATGTGGAAATCGAATTACGAACCAAGACCCGAGGGTTTATTTGTAATTAAATTTAATTGGAGAGACAAAATCGTAATTTCACTCAAAACAATTTTAAGTGGGGTTATACCCACTCTCAGGGCTGGTTTGGTATTGCTATGCTTTGAAAAAAAGTTGCTGTGAGAATAAGCGGCTGTGAAATAAATCAGCAGAGTATTTGGTAAACTTTTTTGTAAAAGTGCTTTTGGAAAAAAAAGCAGTCTGGTAGTGGGTCTTTTCATTAAAGGAGCACTGTAGTTCTGTGTGCTTTGAAAAAAAGCCAGTTTTCCAAAGCTACAAATGGCAGCTTCAGCTTTTTCCTTTGATTTCAGCTTATTCTCATAGCAGCTTCCAAAATAAGTCATTTTTTTTTAGTTTACCAAACACCAAAAACACTCCCAGCTTTTTTTCATAGGAGCTTTTTTTAAAATCACCTCAACCCCAAATTGGGGCTCAGTCTCCCTCTTCTCCCTCATTTTCTGCAACCCCTCTCTCTAAGCTCTCGACCCTCTCTCTATCTCTCTAAGCTCTGAGAAGGAAACCACCCCATTCCTCTCGATTTCGACCAAACTAACTCCCAAAAATCTGAAATGTGAACCTTTGTGACATGTGGAACTCATCTGTGGCATTGCAAGTTGCATTGAGGCACCCCCGTGTGCTCTGCCATTAACGCCGAGAGCTTGAGCCTTCTCGAACTCCATCTTAGGTATGGTTTCATCCCTTTCTTGACTTTTGTGGGTTATAATCTGCTCTGTGATGTGTGTTTATGTCGATAATCCAAAGGTTTAAGATCTGTCATGAATCTGTGCATGCATGTCATCCCTGGCGACAAATTCTGGTGAATGTCGTTGAGTTCGAAGCTAGGTGATGACTATTCTCTTTGGGTTTAGCTCGTTGGTGAATTTTAAGTGTGTTTTTGGGCTAATTGTAGCTTTATTTTGTGGTCTAATCCTCTCTATGCACCCATATTCTCTGTCACAGTTAGTTTTGACATGTATGCACTCTGCCAACCTTTTTCCAAATTTCGGTGAGTTACACAGAGCTCCAACGGTCGAATTTGAGAGGGATTCAACCTCTCCTTGTCCTAAAAGGATCCTAGGTATGTTTCTAGTGATTTTTAGGACTTAGATACTTGAAATTTAGCTTTGAAAACATTGAAATCAAGTTCGAAAGAGCCCTGATCGTGTTCTGGGCTACTTTGTACTTTCCAATGAATCACCACGACCGGCGATGGAGACTTGCCACTGGTGAGTTAGATTTAATGGCAACGGCTGAGATTCCGTTAACTTTGACAGAATCTCATAACGGAGAAGGTATAATCCATTAACTCACTTACAAACCTCACCACACTAACACGTGGCACTGATGACAATGAGTGCAATGTCTACTTGCCAAACCACAGCGGAGAGTACGACTGCCCAAGGCGGCGTGTGACATCACCGAGGCGGCGCATGGTCGGAGCATAGTGGCACGTGACGGACCCAAGACCTAACCTTAGGTTTTTCGATGTTCTAAATCACTTGGTGCTAGTGTTCTAAAAATCGGCCTAGGCGGCCGCCTAGGCGCCGGGCGGAGACCAACCGCCTCGATTAACTCGTAATCGGTTGCAAAATCGGAGAAAGTATTAGACGGACGTTGGGCGGGATTAGGCTGGTCTAGGCGGAGCTATGCAGGTCTGCTCACGGCTAGACGGGGCTGGGCGAAGTCTAGTTAGCTGTATTTGAGGACGCCGAAACCAGGAAAAATTTTGAATCTGGAAAAGTCAGGTTGCAGAGTCAAGAGGAAGAAGATGACTGGTGGGGTCCATCCTTTTATTTCAATTTAAATGGACAAATGTGATCTTTATGGTCCCACGACTCATGTTTGGTTCCACGTTTCCACTATTTTATGCTCTTTTATTTCTGTTTTTATTGTTTTGGGTCAAAATTCTTTTGTTTCTTTTCTCACCCAAATCAATCATCATTTTTTTACTTTTTAAATATTTTTGTATTGTTTTATTATTCCTTTTCCTTTTAAGACCATTTATATTAAAACCCCTAACATTACATATATATTATTTAAAAAACATATTATTTATATAATAAATTTAAATTTTATATTAAATTAACTTAAATCCGCCTAGGCCGCCTAGGCGCTAGGCCCGTTCTCGCCGCCCGACTAACGCATAGCATCTTTTAGAACCTTGCTTAGTGCCCTCTTTTTGTACAAATTCAAAGACTAAAGGGTTGAATTGGACTATATTCCATTAAGGGTGCGTTTGTTGCACCGGACTATCTCGGACTGGACTAGCTTCAGGGACTAAGCTGGACTGGCTTAGACTAGACTAAGTTGGACTGACTTAGTGAAGCGTTTGATGCAGTGCCGGATTAAGAAGCAGGACTCTAATATTATATTATTAAATCTATATATACAATATTTTATCATTAATTTAATCTAATCTACTAATTTTTTATTATTATTATTTTATCATTTGTGGAATCATCTTCTTCCCAGATTCATTTTTATCTCCGCCCCTTTTTCTGCCTTTTCTCCCTCATTTTCGCAGTACCACCGGCTTTCCCCAAAAAACCCCAACCCCCTCCCTTTCAAGCTTAGCATTGCCAATTTAATGGCAACCATGGTGAGCTTTCCTGCTCAGCTTCCTCTCTCTTCCCTTTGTTTTTCCGTTCAAATCCCTCTCTCTCTTCCCTTTGCCTCTTTTCCCGTCCAACTTCACTTATTCTTCCATGGGTGAGGATTGAAGTTGCAGACGGCACGGGTGGGTGGGGCTAGGTATGGGCATGGGCAGGGATTGGAGGTGCAGACGGCAAGGGGTGGGTGGAGGAAGACGAGTCGTCGTCAGAGATGGTGCAGTCGTGTAGAACGAGCACGAGGACGCGGCGTGAGAAGGAAGACAGGGAAACGGGACTAGCAATCCCCTCCTTCTCGGGGGGTCTCGCTAAGCCCAGCTAAGGAAGGATTTAGTCGGCACGAGTCCAACTTAATCCCACTAAACTCAATCCCGGCTTGCACCAAACATGGGTTATTAGTCCTAGCTAATCCAGTCCTAGCTAAGGAGGTCAAACAAACGAGGCCTAAAGGGATTATCTTAGCTTATATTGACATTCACAGGGTTGATTGAGGATCATAAGGATACAAGCAAGGAGTCTAAGTGTGATGGATGCTTTGCTTACCTATGAGTGGACCCCTTTGAAAAACCAAATGTTTTTACGTTATATGTTTACGTATATGCTTTAATGCTTAATATATGGATGCATATTGTTATGTTAGTCTCGGATGAGACTTGTGATGATATTGATAGTAGTATTACCGGTATTGTAATTAACTAGTTGATGCTAGTATATTTCTTGCTTGCTATACTTGTGTTAGTGGCTGCTAGCTTGTCTGATCGATGAAAGGTATGGTTTCTGAACTTCAACTTGATGGTTTTTCGTTGATGTTGATGAATGAGATTTTACTATTATGGTAGTACTATATTATATAGTTTTTCGCTATATATGTTTTCAAAACAAGGGTTATTATGCTTAACAATGATTTTATAACTGTGATAAAAACTGGTCCACTCACATTTTGTTTTATCGACCCCTTGAGGACATAACGAGATTAAGAAGAACACCGGTGGGGACGAGTGGGCTTGGCAGTGAGGCTTTCATCCTCTGGACTTTGGGTGATGGCTCCTTTACTAAAGTTTTATTGTAGTTGTAATAATATTTACATGGTCGTACTTTTGTTTATGCATAGCACTGCACTATGTTGTATTTACTATTGTGTGAAACTTCTAACTGCTCTGATGTGATATGATTAATAACGGGGTTGAACACGAGATATTTTGTGTCCCCAGGTGGGGAGGATGATAAGTACTTATGTAGCAACTTTGGCTTTTATTGTTTAATGAACATCTTTGGTTCAAATTCTTACACATCATAATGTTCTTACTATGGCTTTGTCATTGAGTTGGCTTGTGACATTATCTCCGGATGGGGTCATATAGTCAATTTAGTGTCAGCCAGCACATCACAACCCCGTAACTTTTATTGGGGTTGGGGTGTGTCATACACTATTGGGTTTCAAAAATGTGATCTCTCCAGCATTTTTCTAAATATTTTATCATGGTATTACAGTAGGACAATTCCATGGTTCCTTTTTCTCAATTATAAATCATAGCTCTCAAATCCAAGTCAGATAACAAATTTCAAACACAAACTCAAATCCAATCCCTAGAACAAAAACCTAAATTAGCGTTTCACATCTTATTCTGATGCAATGATGAATTTAGATGAAGAAACCTCAAATCACCATTGATTCATCAAATTCTCCGTAGATTATCACTCGGCAAGATAATTTTGCGTTGAAGAGTCATACTCCATGAAAACAACTATTCACTTCGGTCCCAAATCCTGGCGATGCGTATAGCGGTCAGTAAAAATTAGGGTATCTGAATGGCATGATTCCCAGCCATGCTGAGACAGAGACTTCCTACACGAAATGGTGTACGAATGATCTACGAGTCAAGGGGTGGTTGATGTATTCAATAACTCCATAATTGATGGGGCGTTAAGTTTCAACTAGATGCTTCTGCAGAAATCTGGGAGGCGCTGAAAAAGACATTCTCAAATGATGGTGATGAGGCAATGATCTATGAGTTGTATATAAAGACCTTCACAATTTGACAAGATGGAAAAATCGGTAAATACAACTACAGTATTTTGAGTAGTATTTTCAGGAGCTTGACCGGCATGACTTTGTCTCTCAAAGATGAAAGACCCCAAAGATGTGGTGACTCGGAAAAACGATCATGGGTATGAGCAAGCTCGGGGTGAATCCTACATAATGAGCCAAAACTGAATCTTGATGAAGCCTATGCCTATATATAAGCTGTGATGCCAAATAATGTTAGTCTGCGCATGGTCCTTCCCAGGGATGGAGCCACTATAGGCCTAGAGGGGGCGGATGTGCCCCCACTCAATTTTTTTTTTAGGATGCAGAAAAATTGCACAATTTTGCATCTCAATGACCAACCCTAATTAAAATAAAAATTAAACCCTATATGTTAATTGGTATCAAGGGAAATGTGCTAAGGAGACTTCCAAAAGTGGACCTCTCCATGAACTTTCCGTCACCTCATGTTTTTAGTACAATCCCCGTACCAACATCATTAAACATTGTGCCAAAAAACATGAGGTGGTGGAGATTCCCACTTTGAGAGAGTCTCCTTAGCATTTCTCTTAGTATCAATATGACTGACTTCGTCAACAATGATTATAAGTGTTTTGTATGAAAAACATTATAGATTAATATATAAGTGTTTGTTTAGTAAAATTTTTTTAGCTTTTTAATTGTAACTTTATTGTTTGAGAATGCCCCCATTCATACAAATCTCTAACTTCGTCCTTGGTCTTTACTTTAAAGCCTCTTTCATAATTGCAAAATTCTCAAGGGAATCCATGCCCTTGTAACAATCCAACCAAGCCACCGGATTCAACCAACTCTAGTACTTGTGCTCCTATGAAATGCACTTATAAGTATGTGTGGTTGCAACAACCACACCATTCATGGATGCTATGAGGTGTGATTTGGATATCTTGAATGGTTAGATCACTCAATGCCTTGGCGAAATACTGGTGGTAAATTTTTATATGTCATCTTCTAAGCTGACTTCTGTAAATTCCAATGAGCATGCTATTACAGCAGCTCATGTCGCTGCTTCAAGTACTCCAAATTTTGCTTTACGTACTAGATCTAAAATTGTGGATTAGTGATTTTGGAGCTCCTATTCTCATGAATCGTGACCCAAGCTTGGTTAAAGACCTCCATAAATTCACTCAATCCGCCGTTTTAGTAGTAGATGGTAATCCTGCCAAAGCAATTAGGGAGGGCTCTATTAACTGTTACCAATACTATAACTCTGGATTCAGTTCTTGCAGTTCCTGTGTTAAATTACAACTTATTTATCTGTTGGAAAAATTTCTAGTGCTCTTTACAGTGTTGTAAGCTTTTGGCCTTCTTATTGTTTCTGTCAAGAGATCCTCATATGGAAGATAATTGGTTCTGGTACTAGAAAGGGCAAGCTATACTATTTGGAAATTACTCTGGACTGAACCTTAAAAGATGGTCGAAAAAGTAAATCAAGCCAAACCTAGTAAATTTGTGAGACTGATGAAGGGAGAGTGATCATGGGAAGGTTAAACAATCAAGCATACAAATTTGTGAAGGTTAATCCAAATTATAGGAAGGAAATCGAAAATTGCCGACGACGATCGACCTCAAGTCAAGTAGTGCACTGTACGCAGACTTACCAAAAGTAAAATAAAATTCACAATATAATAGTGTCTCAAATTCACATTTATCTTTCTACTACAATATAACACTTTTTTTTTTTTAACGAAACGACAACAATTCTTTATTTACACATTATCTCAATATAATAAAGCAATTGTAATGCAGTCTTCATAATTGTATTCATTCACAGACTTTTAACGCAGTCTTTAGTTGGAAGCATAAATGCTACAAGTCATGTCTTGCTTTATGCAAGAGTATATCTCTTTGGTGATCAAAGCAATCCTCCAAAGTGATCCATAAAGCACGTGGATCCTCTTCAATGAGGTATTCGATTTGCAATGCATCATGCATATGCCTTCATATGAAAATCACAGCGGTGGCTTTCTCAGCTTCGCCAACTGAAACATCTATCTCAACTTTTATGGTAGCTCTAAGGCTTTTAGCGATAAGGTGGAGCTTCACATCTTGAACCCATTTAAGGTAGTTTCTCTTGGAGACTTCCAAAGTGGTAAAATCAAACTTATTCAAATTCGACATGTCGTTGCCACAAAAGAGAACTAGATTGTGGTTAGTGCAATGGAGATAAAATTATCCATCGGTACATAAGGAGTAGAACATTCGGGTTCAAATAGACATGTTTTGGTTTAAATTATCCATCCATACCAAACCCTTGACTTCGGATTCGAATTTTATGAATATTCGGTTCATAGGTTCCTACAAGCAAACACCATACATACATTAAAATATTCAACATATAAATGCATAGGTCTTTAGGGCCTACTATAATAATTTAAATTGATAATTTGTCATTGCTGGGCTGCGGGCCAATAAGTAAGAAACGTGCAAAAAATAAGCCCAATTAATTAGGGATGAGTTGAAAAAACCGAAAACCAAAAAAAATTGGACCAAAAATCGAAATGAGGCCAAAAAACTAAACCGAAAATAAAAAATAAAAACGTAACTGAATCTGGTTAGGTTAGTTTAGATATCTGGGGTTTGAAAACCTTACCTCACCTCACCTCTTCAAAATGATGTCGTATTGTAATTTTTTAATTAATTAATAAACCTATTCTAAACGGGCATCGTTCTACACTTCTACATTAAAATATTCAACATATAAATGCATAGGTCTTTAGGGCCTACTATAATAATTTAAATTGATAATTTGTCATTGTTGGGTTGCGGGCCAACAAGTAAGAAACGTGCAAAAAATAAGCCCAATTAATTAGTGGTGAGTTGAAAAAACCGAAAACCAACAAAAATTGGACCGAAAATCGTAACAAGGCCAAAAAAACAGAACCCGAAAAAAAAAAAAAAAAAAAAACCTAACTGAATCTAGTTGGGTCGGTTTTGGTTTATGGGGTTCGAAAACCTCACCTCCTTCAAAATGACGTCGTATTGTAATTTTTTAATTAATTAATAAACCTATTCTAAACAGGCATCATTCTACACTTCTACATTAAAATATTCAACATATAAATGCATAGGTGTGATAGCCCGTCCCGAGTGTTTATATTATTTTATTCCCGAAGGCGTGGAAATGACTCTATTGCCCTTGAGCGTTGAGTTGTGTGCGTGTAAATGGGCTAAGGTTTTGGACCAATCCTTTTTATTCCTAAGCATTTGAAACTTAAGACATTTGTTAGTTTTGTTTGGTGACAAAATCTGGACCACACACACACACCCAAACTCCCGTTGACCCTCTCTCTCTCTTCCCTCTCGGATTTCATCCATTTTCCATACAATCGTACGGACAGCTCTTAACCAACCCTTTCATGCATGGATCGAGGTTGTGGTTGGTGTTTTTGGACTCCTTGCAAGCTTAAGAGTTGATCTATACCTTTGGTTAGACGTGAAAGCTTCGAAAGCTCGGGAACCAGGAAACCCCTGAAGAGGTGCACAGTAGCTCAGTCGTGATCGCGAATATTTCATTGAGTTTTAAGGTCCTAGGGAGCCTTAGAACTTGTTGAAAAAGCTTAAGGAAGGATTTTGAAGTGTTTTGGACATTAGGAAGCTTGGGTTTGACAAGTTGCAGAGGTAGCCGGATTATTGTAATTTTTCCGACGAGATACTGTTCGTTTTAGGTCGTAAAAGTGGTAAGAACTTGTTCTTCTCCTTCAAGGCTTCAATTTGGTATAAGATTTGTGAATTTTGGTTGAAAAACGAATGAGAATTTAAGAATTTTCAGTTTTCCAGAAACCAACGATCGCAGCAGCGTCGGCGCCGAACTCCAACGAACCAAGGAAGAAGGAGGTGAATATTCTGTGAAAGTTGACAGAATATTCTATCGGCGTCAAGTATCTTTAACGACATATGCTTATATTTAACGAAATATTCCCTAACGGTGTTAACTGTTCCATTTAGTGTGCCAGGCACGTGTCTACGCCTGGCCGCGCGTGTGGCTGTGCCTTGGCCGGAGAGTGACAGTGCGTGAGTGATCGGAAATTTTTTTATAAAAATATGGGGACATTCCTGAGGTTGAGTAGGTCACGTTGGTATATTCAAATGCCCCAATTGAGCAATGTATGAGAAGTTATTATCTAGTTTTGGTTATGTGCTTTAAAATAATGTTTATATAGTTGTTTCGCGTATAGGTGAGATCTATCCTGAGAACGAGTGTAATCAAGTGAGATTCAGAGGCTACGACCCTTCCACATATTAGTGAGTGGACTTTTGTTTTCAGTATATATTGATATACTTGGTATTTTTCCCAGAAAATATGTTTAAATGAAATTATGTTTGAAATGCCATGCCTATTGATTTATACTTAGACTATGAATTTGTATGGTATGTACATATGTGATTTGACGCGGTGGATGCTCAGGTAAGTGCCAGGTGAGTTGTAGATTGTTATTGTGAATTGATGATTATGTGAGATGTGTTGAGAGCTCATAAACTTACACCCCGGTGTTAGTGCTTCCGCCAGTGGTTAGGGCACAGCCCTTCACGTGATGTTCACCTCCCGGACCATACGCTCACCTTGGATCCAAGTTAGATGCACAGTTATGTCGTACAGACGACTATAGGTGGTTCAGACTCATAGGTGATCCACGATTATTCGCACAGTCTTCACGTGATCGTAGCACTAAAGTGTATTTATTTACACCCAATCTTATCATACATACCACTTTAGGTGGTTCCAACTCGTGTGCAGGCATACTTGTTGAGCTATAGATTCAGCCGTGCAGGCCACTTTAGGTGGATCCGACTGATATGTTATTTCTGATGTGTTAATTCACCTGAGTTACTTATTCATTTATTTTGAGATATTTGGCATGGCATACTTATGATTATCGCTATTCTGAGCATGGTTTTGAGATATGTATATATTCTATTTACTGAGAAATTATACAGATTTTACGGCGATGGGTTAGAACTTTTGATAAATGAAATGGTTTTAAAAAGCTTTGTTTTTACCCACTCACATTTTTTGTTTTGCACCCCTCCAAGTTTTAGGTAGAAGTGCTTGTTGGTAGCTTACAAGGATTGGAAGGAGGTTCTGATAGATTACCACCAATGTAGGATCACATTTGGGTGTTGTATAATTAGTATTCGTCCTGCTGGACTGCACTTAAGGCTACTTATGCTCTGATTGTGCAATCACACTTAATTTCGTCTTGCACTTATTCTTATCTAGTGCTCTAGTTGGTTTGGTTTTTTGTTTATTCGTTTTCCTTTTATTAATATTATTTCCGCATTATGCACATGACTACATCACCCTCACATGACAGCCAGCATGCCTCGATCTAGGTCAAGGTGTGTCAGTTTGGTATCAAAGCCTAGGTTTGGCAGTCATGCATATCTTGTGAATGTTATAATTATATTCGTAGAAAGTCACGTCCTTCAGCTGAGTCTGGTTTCCCTAATATAGCTCAGTGAAGGGAAGCTATAGCTAATGTTATTTAGTCATCATTTCGCCCTCCCCAAAGGACTCCTCTGAAGATTGTGTATAATTTGAAGTTGAGTAATTTTGTGGGTAATTAAGGACATGAGAGAGCAGAGAAATGGATTAATCATCTTGAGAAGACTTTCTGCTTGTTGCATAAACAAGGAAATCTTCCAGATGATAGGTGGGTTGAGATGACTACATGGTTTTTAGGTAAGCAGCCTCTATCCTGGTGGAGACATGAGTCTTATCAATTGTCACCAAAGAAAGCTGCTGATTGGGAAGTTTTTAAGCAGTTATTTCAGAAGAGATTCATTCCTCCAAAATATATAGATCACAAGAAGCAAGAATTCATGCACTTAAACAGGGAAATATGGCAGCTAATGAGTACTACAAGAGGTTTACTGATTTATCTCTCTATCACCCGGAGGTTGCTGCTAATCCCATTTAGATGCTCTGTCGTTTTAGGTTGGGTACTCAAAAGAAGTGGCGTTCTATGGTGACCACAACTTTCTGTGGTACTTACCAAGAGTTTTATGAGATTTTGTTACGAATTGAAGATTCAGAGAATATGCCTAGTGAGAGTGAGGAGGAAGAAAATGATGGAAATTAGAAGAAAGATGATAAAGGTAAAGGTCAATCATCTTTGAGACATCACAAGACTCAAAGCTTTAAGAGAGGTAAAGCTAGTTCCAGTTCTTCCAGTGAGAGTTAGGGTTCCACTGGTCAGATGAGAGGTGGTAGATTTTCTGGAGGTCCTCGTTTTTAGAAGCAGAGAGATTCTGGTGGCACAGGTGCACCTTTATGTCGTAGGTGTAATAATCAACACTTTGGGGAGTGTAGGCGAGGCAGTAGCGGATGTTATACTTTTGGTCAAATGGGACATAGGGTTATACAATGTCCTCAGAATCAGCAGAGGCCTTAGTAGCCTTCCTTACCACCATCAGTGTCGATCTAGCAAGTTCAAGGATCTAGCAGTTATGGTCAAACAGGTCACGAAGGTGCTTATCATTACCAGGGCGATGTAGCTCCTTATTCTACATGGCAGTATCAGTACCCACATGACCTGTATCAGCAGAGTGGTTATCCTTAGTATCCTAGAGGTTATACGCCATACCCTCCTTATTCAACAGGTGGATCTCAATGGTATCCTAGAGGACAGCCCCAGCACGTAGAGGTTGCTTCCACTAGTGCAGGATCTTCGAGGCAGCCTGGTCAGCCAAGTCATGGGCGAGGTGTGCAGGGGCGAACTAATCAAGTTAACAGAGGTCGTGGCGGACAACAACAAGCCTAGGGACATATTCACCACATAACATTGCAGGATGCTCAGAATAATCCTGATTTGATCATGGGTATATTGAATATTCTTGGTCATTTTGCTAGAGTATTAATTAATTATGGTGCTACGCATTATGTTATTTCTCATATGTTTGCTCAGTTGACACAACCTCATCCTACACCTCTTGGATATGATTTAGAGTTTGCAATGCCTAGAGGAGAGAGATGTTATGTTAGTTATGTATATCCAGGATGTCCTGTGTTAGTGAAGGATGTAGTTATGCCAGCTAGTCTCACCCCGTTAGATATTATGAATTTTGATGTGATTTTGGGCACAGATTGGTTGCATTACAATCGTGCTAATATAGATTGCTACGGGAAGTCAGTTACCTTTCATCGTCCTGGATTATCTGAGGTTACTTTTGTGGGCGAGCGTAGTGGGGTGAGGCATGGTGTCATTTCTGCCGTGAGAGCTAAAAAAGTTATCAGAGAAAGGTTGTCAAGGATATTTGGCTCATGTAGTGTTGAATGATAATGTTCCTAGCAGTGTGGAGGATGTGTGAGTAATCAGGCATTTTCCTGATGTGTTCCCTGATGATTTACCTGGATTGTCGCCAGACCGAGATGTGGAGTTCATTATTGATTTACTTCCAGGTACTGATCCTATATCTTTAACTCTTTATCGAATGGCTTCTGCTGAATTGAGGGAATTGAAGATTCAGTTGCAGGAATTAGTTGATAAGGGTTTTATTTAGCCTAGTACTTCACCCTCGAGAGCTCCAGTGTTATTTGTGAGGAAGAAAGATGGAACTTTGAGGCTATGCATTGATTATAGGCAATTGAATCGGGTAACAATTAAAAACTGTTATCCATTGCCACGAATAGATGATTTATTTGATCAGCTTCGAGATGCCTGTGTGTTTTCTAAGATTGATTTGAGTTCTGGTTATTATCAATTGAAGATTAAAAGTGAAGATGTTCCTAAGACAGCTTTCAAGACTCTTTATGGTCATTATGAGTTTCTTATGATGCCATTTGGGTTAACTAATGCACCTGCAGCTTTTATGGATTTGATGAATCGAGTATTCTAGCCATATTTGGATAGGTTTATTATTGTCTTTATTGACGATATTCTGCTATACTCTATGTCTAAATCAGAACATGTTCGACATCTTACTTGGGAGCTGAAGAGATTAAGGGAACATTAGTTGTACGCTAAATTTAGCAAATGCCAATTTTGGCTGGATCAAGTGGCATTTCTGGGACATGTCATATCTGCTCAAGGTATTCAAGTGGATCCTCAAAAAGTGGCAGCTATTGAGAATTGGAAGCAACCACGAATCGTCACCGAGGTACGAAGTTTTCTTGGTTTAGCCGGTTATTATCGACGATTTGTTAAAGATTTTTCAGTTATTGCTTTACCACTGACGAGGTTAACTAGGAAGGATATTAAATTTGAGTGGGATGATAGCTGTGTGCGAAGTTTCCAACAGTTGAAGTATTGTCTTACTCATGCACCTGTTTTGGCACTTCCAGATGATAGTGGTAATTTTGAGATCTACAGTGATGCTTCCTTGAATGGTCTGGGATGTGTGTTGATGCAGCATGGTAGGGTGATTGCTTATGCGTCGCGATAATTGAAGCCTCATGAGATGAATTATCCTACTCATGATCTTGAGTTAGCAGCTATTGTCTTTGCTTTGAAGATGTGGAGACATTATCTTTATGGCGAAAAATGTAAGATCCTTACGTATCATAAAGTCTTCAATATCTTTTCACTCAAAGGGATCTTAATCTTCAACAACGAAGGTGGGTTAAATTGCTCAGTGATTATGATTGCATGATTGAGTATCACCCTGGTCGTGCAAATGTGATGGCGAGTGCACTTAGTAGGAAGCCTCAAGGGAGAATTAATGCTTTGTACGCTTGTCATGTTCATCTTCTTGTTGATTTGAGGTCCACTGGAGTGAAGTTAAGGGTGGAAGAACGAAAGGAAGATTTACTTACTAATTTTCAGGTCAGGCTAATATTAATTGATCGAGTACTCGAGGCTCAAATGAATGATGAAGAAATCCATGAGTTAATTGAGGCAAGAAATCAAGAGAAAAAGAAAGATCTCAGAATTCGGGAGACTAATGGCATGTTTATGTAGAAGAACATAATGTACGTGCCCAATAGTGTGGAATTAAAGAAAGAATTTTTGGATGAAACGCATTGTTCGGCTTATGCAATGCATCTTGGGAGTACTAAAATGTATCATACCATTCGGCCATTTTATTATTGGCGGGGTATGAAAAGAGAAATTGCTGAGTATGTGAGTAGGTGTGCCATTTGTTAGCAGGTCAAAGCTGAAAGGAAAAAGCCATTTGGATTGATACAGCCACTTCCTGTTCCACAGTGGAAATGGGAAAACATTACCATGGACTTTGTGTACAAGCTTCCTCGTACATGAAATGGTTATGATGGAATTTGGGTGATAGTTGATTGGCTTACTAAGTCAGCGCATTTTATTCCAGTGAGGGAGAAATATTCTTTAAGCTGATTAGCTGAATTGTTCATATCAAAAATTGTTAAGTATCATGGACTTCCAGTTAGTATTATCTCGGATCGGGGTCCTAGATTCACTTCTAAATTCTGGGTGGCATTTCAGGAGGCTCTTAGTCCGAGGTTACTTTATAGTATGACATATCATCCCCAGACAGACGAACAATCTAAGAGGACTATTCAGACACTGGAGGATATGCTAAGATCTTCTGTCTTATAGTTTGGCGATGCCTGGCATCAGCGGTTAGATTTGATGGAGTTTGCATATAATAATAGCTGCCATTCGAGCATTGGTATGTCACATTTTGAGGCACTTTATGGAAAATCTTGTCGTACACCTTTATGTTGGTCAAAGGTTGGTGAAAGACTTTTGGTGGGCCCTGAGATTGTGGATGAGACTACTCAGAATGTTCAGGTAATTAAGTCTAACCTAAAAACGGCCCAGGATCGACAGAAAAGTTTAGCAGACAAGCATGCCACTGACCAGGTGTATAAAATTGGTGATTGGGCGTTTCTGAAGTTATCACCGTGGATAGGTGTTGTACGGTTCGGGAAGAAGGGTAAGCTAAGTCCTAGGTACATTGGACAGTATATGATCACCGGGTGAGTCGGTGAGGTTGCTTATAGGCTTGAGTTGCCTCCAGAGTTGTCTAAAGTGCACAATGTGTTCCATGTTTCCATGCTTCGTCATTATGTTTCAGATCCGTCACATGTGATACCTCATCAACCATTGGAAATTAATCCAGATTTGACTTATGATAAAGAGCCAGTGACAATTTTGGATTGGGAAGATAAGGTTTTGAGGAATAAGACCGTGCACTTGGTGAAAGTTTTGTGGAGAAATCACTCAGCAGAGGAAACTACCTGGGAGATGGAAGAGTGTATGAAAGAGATGTATCCACACTTATTTTATGATTATTATTGATTGTATGAAATTTCGAGGATGAAATTTTCTTAAGGGGGTAGGTTGTGACAGCCCGTTCGGAATGTTTATCTTATTTTATTCCCGAAGGCGTGGAAATGACTTTATTGCCCTTAAGCATTGAGTTGTGTGTGTGTAAATGGGTTAAGGTTTTGGACCAATCCTTTTTATTCCTAAGCATTTGGAACTTAAGACATTTGTTAGTTTTGTTTGGTGACAAAATCTGGAACACACACACATACCCAAACTCTCGTTGACACTCTCTCTCTTCCCTTTCAGATTTCATCCATTTTCCGTACAATCGTACGGACATCTCCTAACCAACCATTTCATGAACAGATCGAGGTTGTGGTTGGTGTTTTTGGACTCCTTGCAAGCCTAGGAGTCGATCTATACCTTTGGTTGGACGTGAAAGCTTCGAAAGCTCGGGAACCAGGAAACCCACAAAGAGGCGCATAGTAGCTCAGTCGTGCTCACAAAGATTTCATTGAGTTTTAAGGTCCTAGGGATCCTTAGAACTTGTTGACAAAGTTTATGGAAGGATTTTGAAGTGATTTGGACGTTAAGAAGCTCGGGTTTGACAAGTTGCAGAGGTGGCCAGATTTTCATGAATTTTCCGGAGAGATTTCGTTGGTTTTAAGTCCTAAAAGTGGTAAGAACTTGTTCTTCTCCTTCAGGGTTTCAATTTGGTATAAGATTTGTGAATTTTGGTTGAAAAACGAAGGAGAAATTAAGAATTTTTAGTTTTCCAGAAACCAGCGATCGCAATGGCGTCGGCGCCGGACTCCGACGAACCAAGGAAGAAGGAGGCGAATATTTCATCAAAGTTGATGGAATATTCTAACGGCGTCAGGTATCTTTAACGGCATATGCTTATATTTAACGAAATATTACCTAAGGGCGTTAACTGTTCCATTTGGTGTGCCAGGCACATGCCTGCGTGTGGCCGCGCGTGTGGCCGTGCCTTGGTCGAAGTGTGAGTAATCGAAAAAATTTTCTAAAAATATGGGGATGTTCATGAGATTGAGTAGGTCACATTGGTATATTCAAACACCCTAATTGAGCAATTTATGAGAAGTTATTATCTAGTTTTGGTTATGTGCTTTAAAATAACGTTTATATAGTTGTTTCGTATATAGGTGAGACCTATCATGAGGACGAGCGTAATCAAGTGAGACTCGAGGGCTACGACCCTTCCACATATCAATGAGTGGGCTTTTGGTTTTTAGTATATACTTATAAACTTGGTATTTTTCCCAGAAAAATTGTTTAAATGAAATTATGTTTGAAATGCCATGCCTATTGATTTATATTTAGACTATGAATTTGTATGGTATGTACATAAGTGATTTGACGCGGTGGACGCTTAGGTAAGTACCAGGTGAGTTGTAGATTGTTATTATGAATTGATGATTATGTGAGATGTGTTGAGAGCTCATAAACCTGCACCCCGGTGTTAATGCTCCCGCCCATGGTTAAGGCACAGTCCTTCACGTGATGTTCACCTCCCGCACCATACGCTCACCTTGCATCCAAGTTATGTGCACAGTCCTGTCGTATAGACCACTATAGGTAGTTCCGACTCGTAGATGACCCGTAATTATTCACACAGTCTTCACTTGGTTGTAGCACTAGAGCGTATTTATTTACACCCAGTCTTGTCGTACAGATCACTTTAGGTGGTTCTGACTCGTGTGCAGGCATACTTGTTAAGCTATAGATTCAACTGTACACGCCACTTTAGGTGGATCTAGCTGTTATGTTATTTCTCATAAGTTAATTAACCTAAGTTACTTATTCCGTTATTTTGAGATATTTGGCATGTCATACTTTTGATTATCGCTATTCTAAGCATGGTTTTGAGATATGTATATATTCTATTTTTTGGGAAATTATATAGGTTTTACGGTGAGGGGTTAGAACTTTTGATAAATGAAATGGTTTTGAAAAGCTTTGTTTTTGCCCACTCACACTTTCTGTTTTGCACCCCTCCAGATTTTAGGTAAGAGTGCTTGTTGGTGGCTTACGAGGATTTGACGGAGGTTCTGACAGATTACCACCAATGTAGGATCACTTTTGGGTGATGTATAATTAGTATTCATCCTGCTGGACTGCACTTAGGCTACTTACGCTCTGATTATGCAATCACACTTATTTTCGTCTTGCACTAATTCTTATCTTGTGCTCTAGTTGGTTTGGTTTTTTGTTTATTGGCATTCCTTATATTAATATTGATTGCGCACTGTGCACAGGCTACATCACCCTCATGTGATGGCCAACATGCCTCGATCTAAGTCGGGGTGTGTCAATAGGTCTTTAGGGCCTACTATAATAATTTAAATTGATAATTTGTCGTTGCTGGGCTAAGGGCCAACAAGTAAGAAACGTGCAAAAAATAAGCCCAATTAATTAGGGGTGGGTTGAAAAAACCGAAAACCAAAAAAATTGAATCGAAAATCAAAACGAGGCCGAAAAAACCGAATCGAAAAAAAAAAAAAAAAAACTAACCAAATCTAGTTGGGTCAGTTTCGGTTTTTGGGGTTTGAAAACCTCACCTCACCTCACCTCTTCAAAATGACGTCATATTGTAATTTTTTAATTAATTAATAAACCTATTCTGAATGGGCATCGTTGTACACTTCTACTTTTACCGTGTAACCCTAAGTCCCTAACCCTATCCGCGTATTCCTCTCTGCTCTCTCCCATTTTCCCAGTTCATGTCGCGCAGCAGCTTCCTCTCTCTCAAATTCTGTCTCTCATTCCAAGTGGCGGCCTGCCACCCTCCTCTTTCTCTCGGCAGTCAGTCTCTCAAACTCTGTCTCTCATTCCCAGGGGCGACCAAAAGGTTAGTCTCACACTCTCACTTCTATGTGTTTATCTCTTTGTCTCTCAAATTCTATTTATCTGTTGAAACTGGTTCTGATTGGATGAATATACTATATGTGTAGTGTGGTCATGAGAATTTGAGATATTTCAATTTTCAATAGATTGTAATTTTAGATTTTTCTGGGAGGGTTTTGGTTTCTGGGAGGGTAGACCTTTTGGCCGTACTAGGTTTTGGTTTTTATAGATTGTAGAGAGAGAGATAGATTGTCACTGTGAATTGGCTCGTCATTTAGCAACCTTCATGCCATAGAGATAAACCCGACTCTGAATCATTAAACAATTAGTAATGCAAAATGACAAGCATTCCAATTAATGATTATTCAATTGACTAAACAGTTCTGATTTGGAATTTTAAGTTGGTATTAGACGAATTACTCCTTGAATAACCTCACAAAATTTGGATCATAACCTGAGCAGGAGATCTTTGTGTCTGTTTTTCTCTCTTTTCCTCCTTCTACTGATTCAGTCCTTCAAGCATCTCTATGAGAGAAATTATTTGTAAAATTTGTGATTGTTGATAGATATATATGTAACAATGATATGCATGAAATTTGATTTCTTTTAAGATCATCTCTTTATCTACCATTCTAAAGACTAACGATGTTGTTTGCCATTTTTTGTTGCAGTAATCTGTATAATTCATTTGATATAGCTAAGCAAGGCAGGGTGACTCTGGATCTCAACCTATTTGTGTACTGCAAAAGAAGAGAAAAAAAAAAAGAACCAAACCGAATCAAATCGAACTGTGATTTCAGTTCGGTTTTTGGTTTTAGCAAAAAAATCAAACCGAATTGACCAAAACCCACCCTTACAATTAATAATGCCTAAATTCGTTGGTGGTCCAAGCCCAGAAAACAGGAGTAGAGTGCCCAAGCCCAGAAAACCGAGCGAAGGGAAAGGCCAGCAGGCCCATCTGCGGCCTTGGGTTGCTTAGTCAGACCCAGGAAGAAGCCCAAAGGGCTATTGTTGCAGGGTGAGCAAGACCAGGCCAAAATTGATCTCGGTTTGTGGTCCAAGAACACCCCAGCAGCACTAGGTCGGAGATCACCGAAAAAACCAGCAACGCCGCTTTAGGTGGCCGTGTTCTGGGCCCGGGGTGCGTCATAGAGCCTCGGTTCAACGGGGAACCAGTTTTGGTCGTCAAAGGAAAAATTACTCTACGTCGGGGAAGGTGGGGGTTTGAGAACTATATGGATTCAGTGGGAATCCCACATAATTCGACGAAATTCTCGAGGAATTTCGAAGTCAGGGATAATAATGTCGGACTAAAACCATGACTATAGGTCACGCTTTTTCAAAAAATGACGAGATCGTGGGCTCGGCTCAGGGGTGAATCCACATTGTCATTACAGTGGTCATTTGACACTTGTGACATTTTAATGATTCTCATTAAAATAGTATGTATTATATTATAATTTATTAATGATTTGCTATATTACGATAACCAATCAATTAGCATTAAACTTTAAACTTCTCCTCCATCAACAAAAAACTTTTAAACTTCTCCAATTCAGAGAATCGACCATCTCCAACTCCAAGACAGCAAACCTTCACCAGTTCATCTTCAGAATTTTTCTGAATCAGCAAATCAATTAGGTAATTCTTAACTCTTAGTTTAAAATTTTCTTCGTGATTTTATTGTATATATATCAAGAAAGACAACAAGGTAATATATATTGAGAAAGATATTTTTGATAATATTGACAATGATGTGATTATGAGAAGATTTCAGTGATCTGAAAATTCGTGGGGGCAATTGTAATTTTAGTAGAATGTTTTATGAATACCTATTAAGACTAAGGATTGTTATTTTACTATGAGTTTTTCTTATAATCTAATAGTTATTTAAAGTTGACCCTCCTGCGAAGTTTTTCAGGCTACGCCACTGGCTCGGCTTTAGGTGAGCCTCGATCTGGTTTAAGGATAATTACAAAAATGGGGTCGTTTTGGTTATGTGGTTGAGGGGGCTCCATCGTGGCTCACAGCTTGCAGCTTAACTACATAAGCTGCTGGTGACTTAGCAGTGCGGTTAGAAACTGAGACTCATATCGGTTTTTTTTTTTTTTTTTTCAAAACACTAGTTTGCTTCTTTTTATTTATTTATTTATTTTTTTTCATAATACCAATTCACATAATATGATATATTTTGAATATAATGTAAACACAATTTGAGAATCTATAATTTGTAATGTGAAAATTTTGGTTCATGCATTATAGTGAAGGTTCATGATGACAATTGTGACCTGGTTTAAAAGAACTTGGATTACATGATGACAATTGTGAACTGGTTTGTAGTAGAAATTCCGCTTCAGATTCCATATTGTAGCTTAAGAGCATGCTGATAACGTGTTGTGACCAATTTTCTAAAGGGAAGAGAGAGGGTGCGGTAAGAAAGAGAGTGGAGACAAATGGTTGAATGCTTAGGGATTGTGTGCTTTTCTCTATCCAATGCCTTTATTTATGGTAAACCATAAGGAAATAATAACTTATCCTCCAGGTAAATACAAAGTCTAATAGGAAAGAATCACTAGAATAATAGGTAATCTAAAACCCAATCTAACTAGGATTTACACAAAACACATATATTAAAGGATTTTTATCACAAATGGTCCTTGAAATCGACCCTCACCATCAAGATGGTCCCCAAAATTGAAAATCAATCAATGTAGTCATTGAAAATAGGTGTCACAAATCAATTTGGTCATTCCGTCACAATTATGTTAAAATTTTTGTTAAGTGCTGAATTGGCAATGGGCCCCATAAGTTATTTTTTCTTACAAATGGTCATCTAAATTGAGCCCAAACATCAAAATGGTCCTTGAAATTGACCCACGACATTAAAACGGTCCCTGAAATTAAAAATTGATCAATGTAGTCCTGCAAATGTCTCAAATCGATGTAGTCATTCTGTCACAATTTTGTAAAAAATTATGTATGTGCACATAAATGGGTCATACAAGTCTAATTAAATTTAAAAAAAATTACAAATATGCTTAATAATTTAATAGTTAATAAAAAAGTTGTCAATCCAAAAACCCAGTCCTGCAATCACCTCCGATCCCAGTCCACATTTCTCTACCTCCTTCGCTCTCTATTCTCTAAAAAAAATCTCAATATACCTATCTTACACACTTCGACACCTTTCACCGAAATGAACATGGATCGAGATCACCTTTGGTGATAGCTTGGCCGATTGGAAACGACTTCTGGGACATCATCGTTAACATTTAGGCAACCAACATCCTCACAACCTTAATCTTGGAGAGCTTGTTCGACATTTCCTTGGTGGACTGGTGATGCAAAGAAATCTGCCTTAAGATAATGAGGTTATACTTGAGGTACGTTGATTGTTGGTTAAAAACTATTTCCACACCCCCTCTTACCTTTGAGAATTTATGGAAGGGATCTCTCTCCGGAGTAGGCCCTACTATAAGAAAAAAAATTCCATTGTGCAAAAAGGTATTTAGACAATTATTTTAATTAATTATTAAACTCACATCATCACATAACAAATTTTTTTACCGAATTATAGCGGAATATTGATTTGCGACATCTATTTTCAAGGACTACATTGATCGATTTTCAATTTCATGAACCATCTTTATGGTGTGGGTCAATTTCAGGGACCATTTATGATAAAAACCCGTAAATCTTGTGGGGCCCATTTATGTGCCACATCAGCACTTAACTGAATTTTTAACATAATTGTGATGAAAGGACCACATTGATTTGCGACATCTATTTTCAGGGACTACATTGATTGATTTTCAATTTCAGGGACCATCTTGATGGTGAGGGTCAATTTCAAGGACTATTTGTGATAATAACCCTATATTAAATTAAAGTGAAACTTGATATAAGTCCAACTTTTTGAGCTAATAGTAGGAATAGTCCAGTTTATTAAATTAAGTCCAATTTGTTATATTTAATTATTTAATTATCAATAGTTATATGTTCAATTGTGACAGCCCGTCCTTAAAAATTATGGTTTTAAAATTTTAATGCATGAAATTACAGAAACGCCCTACGGGCAAAGCGTGATTGTTTTCAAGGACGTATTTGATTCTCATATATTTTATCATGTTTCTTGACATATTTGGATAGAGCTTGATCGTACGGATGCGTAGGCACATGTAGAAATGATTTTGGAGTTACTGTTAAAGTTTTATTGAGTTACGAACCCAAAAGTATTTGGAATGAAATACTATTTTAGTTATTTTACACTATTTTTCTTTTATTATTATTATTATTATTAATTAAATTAGGCTATTGGTGTGTGTGTGTGTGTGTGTGTGCGTGGGGAAAAATGAGGGGAAAACAGAAAAGAATGAAAACAGGGGAAGAAGAAGAGGGAACATGAGAGAAAGGGAGAGAGGAGAAAATGAGGGAGTGGCCGAATGGGGAGAAGAGAGAGGAAGGAGGAGATCCAATAAAAAACAAAAGAAGGAAGAGAAGGGAGAGAAAGGAGAGAGAGGTGTGATCACACTCGATCTCGTCGACCCGCATACCCAGTTCGTTCGACCCGGTTGGATTCCGGTGGTTTCTAGCCAATTTTCAGGCGAATTTCACCCAAATACCACCTGTAATCACCCTCATACTCCTTCTCCTTCATCATTCATTCAACATTGGACGGAAATTGGACCAAACTATAGCGTTTTGCGACGGGATACCTAAAAGCTTCTATGGTGGAAATCCGCTATTTTTTGAATGAATTACAGTTGATCTCCACCACCATTAGGCTTCCCTTGAGGCCTAGAAATGCTCAATCATTGGTTGGAGCGTCAGAGTCGAATTGGGGACGAATCAAGAACACCCATTTCTAGGGTTTCCGATGGGTTTTAGCTAAATTGGGGCTCTTCCAGGCCAAATTGGACTTGGCCACAGGTATAAAGTTTACTCTACTCATTGAGATCTTCATTCTTGTAAATTTTGATAATTTTTGGAAATAGTTGGATTTTCCGGCGAATCGGGGCGGCCAACCGGTGCGTGCGGCGGCGCGTGGCCAAGGGACCATTGATGTTATTCTTAGGCTAAATTAGATGTTTTGAGTTCCTGTTTTGGTGATTGTATATCGTAGGTTGATCGTTTGGACCTAAATTCATTAAGATACATTACTTGGTAATGATGTGAATCGACAATCCGACCGTTAGATCGTCACCAAACTTTAATACATTATAGTACATAATATTTAAGGAACATAGAAACTTACGGATCAGGAATCCGAGGGACGGGTCTTCCCGAATTGGATTTGTAAGTTCATAAAATAAAATGTTGACCGCCACTTGGTTTTTGCAATTGGTGGAGATCTAACCGTTGGATCGTAATGAAATTTTAGGATGTTGTTCTAGAAGCATAATGTGTATCTTTGGAAGTAATGGATCAAAAATCGGTAATGCAGATCTTCCGGATCAAATCTTAGGGGTGTGTGTATTTTTATCGATCAGAACTCTGAGATGCGATTTGATAATTGGTCATATGCGACAATGGTTAGTGATGTCTCGATATACGTGTTAGGGAGTCGTAGCGCGGACCTCAGGTGAGTGGTCTTTTCCTTTCCATCGTATATTTTATATATATATATATATATATATATACATATATGTGATTGATAATTCCATAAACGTTTATAAATTGATTATGGCTTACGATTACTGTGAATGCTTCGAAGTAATTATTGTGAACTACAAATGGCTTGATCCCTATTTAGGTTACATAGGCAGTCTAACGGGACGTTTGATGCAACTATATAATAAATGAGACTAAATAATTGAGACAATAGCCTTGTAGGTGACTCGCGATTATTCGCACAGTCTTCATGTGATCGTAGCACTTGAGTGTATTTATTTACACCCAGTCATGTCGTACAAACCACTTTAGGTGGTTCCGACTCGTGTGCAGGAGGTATATTTATTGAGCTATGGATAAGTTGTACGGGTCACTAGAGGTGACTCCGATTTATGAGGTAGCATATGTGATGAATATGTGATAAGCTAGCATATGTGATGAATATGTGATGAGCTAGCATATGTGATGAATATGTGATAAGCTAGCATATGCGATGAATATGTGATAAGCTAGCATATGTGATGAATATGTGATAAGCTAACATATGTGATAAATATGTGATGAGCTAGCATATGTGATGAATATGTGATGAGCTAGCATATGTGATGAATATGTGATAAGCTAGCATATGTGATGAATATGTGATGAGCTAGCATATATGATGAAATATGTGATAAGTATATGTGATGAGCTAACTTATGTGATGAATATGTGATGAGCTAGCATATGTGATGAGATATGTGATAAGCTAGCATATGTGATGAAATATATAATAAGCTAGCATATGTGATGAGATATGTGATAAGCTAGCATATGTGATAAATATGTGATAAGGTAGCATATGTGATGAATATGTTATGAGCTAGCATATGTGATGAGATATGTAATAAGCTAGCATATGTGATGTGATAAGGTAGCATATGTGATGAATATGTGATGAGCTAGCATTTGTGATGAGATATGTGATGAGCTAGCATATGTGATAAGATATGTGATGAGCTAGCATATGTGATGAAATATGTGATGAACCAGTATATGTGATGAGATATGGGTAAGTCGTACAGGTCACCATAGGTGACTCTGACTTGCGTACTAGTATGAGTTTTTAATCACATGATTATTTGATATTGCCGACGAGATGCTGTGTTGTGGTATATTTATGATTTTTTTGGAAATTATGCAGGTGTTGTAGCGAGGGGTTATAATGTTTTATATGGTTTCTATTAATATTTTATTTACAGGGCCACTCACCCTTGTCTTGTCTTCACCCTCCAAGTTTTATTACCTAAACTTTCTTATCGTCAAAGATTCATGGTGATTCTTAGTATTGGAGATTATTTTGAGGGTATGATTCTTAATTCACTGTTCTGTACTTGCTTATGGTCTAATGTCACGTGTGAAACGGGTTAATTCCCGCTCACCGGTGCACTCTTGTATTTAGGCACCTTTAGGTTTAAATTTATTCATTTTTCCACATCATCACACTTTATGGCTTCGTCACCTTCCAGGTGTCGACCAGCACAGCTCGATTCGGAGTCCTAGTGGACATTCCGGGTCGGGGTGTGTCAGTTTGGTATTAGAGCATAAGTTGGGTAGTATTGCGTTCATCACATGCGAGATGTGAGCATTCTTGGTTCTCGAGTCTAATGTTTGAATCTTGCCACCTCGTCGAATACGGAAAATATGTTGGTTGTTCCTAAGTTTTGAGCAGATTCGACGACTTGTTGATCTTTAGAGTGTCTCTATATTATAAGCAATGAACTTTCCTACCAAAGAAAGATGTAGAATTGAGGCTAGTTGATGACCCTAACGTAAGGTTAATGTATCATTATTGGTATCAAAGAATAGTTTTAATTCCTCAACGGTATCCGGGAGAATACCACCATTTCATTTTTCGTACTACATTAGTTTTCTTTAATCTTTTCACACGAATTCTATTTCAAATTGGTGGCCTATGTAACAACTTTTGAAACTCAGAGTTTCCTCGTAAAGCATGTTAAATCCATAGTAGTCTTATCAATGTACGAAACCATTTGGAATGAACTATTTTATCCGTGATTTAAAGTTAACAATTATTGTCTTTGCTTGGAAATCGAATGACAATTCCTTATGGAAAATGTGTCTAAAATCTTTATCAACCCTAGAACTTCTTAAATACACTTACGCTTTGGAAAGGACTAAGTTCTAACAGTGCTCTTGAATACTTTCAGTTGTCCTATTCTATTTTAGTTGGAAAATACGAGTGTCGAAACGGAGTTACTGTTAACCATCAAGAAATAATTCAAATGATTATAATCATTTTGTTATACGAATGGAGTTGGAAAGTATCATTATACCCTCTCAGTTCGAGGTATTTTGTATGTGTAGAAAATGTGAAAATCAATAGTCGTGATACTGAACCAATGTTACGCTTACGTGGTGTTCCAATTGGTAATAGTTTTACTTAAGTAGAAAGTAGTATTCTTCCAGCCTCCAAACTTAAGGTATTGGCGATGATTTATTTTCTTAAAATGGGCATTGAAGTTTCAACAATGAGACACTTGCGAAAACAACTAAGATAGAAGTGGGATGTTGTTAACTTACTCGTGGGACGTGATCTAAAAGTCCTCGTTCGTGACATGATCAAATGTGGAAATAAAACAGAAATTAAAACTGAGACTCCACATGAGGTGATGGAGGAGAATTTTCAATCTATGACAACCCGTCCTTAAAAATTATGGTTTTAAAATTTTAATGTGTGAAATTACGAAAACACCCTACGGGCAAAGCGTGATTTTTTCGAGGACGTATGTGATTCTCGTATATTTTTTCATGTTTCTTGACATATTTGGATGGAACTTGATCGTACCAATGCGTAGGCAAAGGTAGAAGTGATTTTGGAGTTATTGTTAAAGTTTTATTGAGTTACGAACCCGAAAGTATTTGGAATGAAATACTATTTTAGTTATTTTACACTATTTTTCTTTTATTATTATTATTATTATTATTATTATTAATTGAATTAGGCTATTGGTGTGTGTTTGGGGGGGGGGAAAGGAGGGAAAAACAGAAAAGAATGAAAACGGGGGAAGAAGAAGAGGGAACAGGAGAGAAAAGGAGAGAATGGCTGAAAGGGGAGAAGAGAGAGGAAGGAGGAGATCCAATCAGAAACAAGAGAAGGAAGAGAAAGGTGTGATCACACTGGATCCCGTTAACTCGCACACCCAGTTCGTTCGACCCGGTTGGATTCCGGTGGTTTCTAGCCAAGTTTTAGGCGAATTTCACCCAAATACCACCTGTAATCACCCTCATACTCCTTCTCCTTCATCATTCATTCAAGATTTGACAGAAATTGGACCAAACTATAGCGTTTTGCGACAGGATGCCTAAAAGCTTCTATGGTGGAAATCCGCTATTTTTTGAATGAATTACAGTCGATCTCCACCACCATTAGGCTTCCCTTGAGGCCTAGAACAATGCCCAATCATTGGTTGGAGCGTTGGAGTCGAATTGGGGACGAATCAAAAACACCCATTTATAAGGTTTCCGACGGGTTTAAGAAAAATTGGGGCTCTTCTAGGCCAAATTGGACTTGGCCACATGTATAAATTTTACTTTACTTATTGAGATCTTCATTCCTATAAATTTTGATAATTTTTTGAAATAATTGGATTTTCCGGCGAGTCGGGGCGGCCGACCGCCACCTACGGCAGCGCGTGGCCAGGGGACCGTCAATGTTATTTTTAGGCTAAATTAGATGTTTTGAGTTCAGTTTTGGTGATTGTATATCGTAGCTCGATCGTTTGGACCTAAATTCATTAAGATACGTTACTTGGTAAAGATGTGAATCGATGATCCGACCGTTGGATCATCACTAAACTTTAATACATTATAGTACATAATATTTAAGGAACATAGAAACTTACGGATTGGGAATCCGATGCACGGATCTTCCCGAATTGGATTTGTAAGTTTATAAAATAAAATGTTGACCGCCACTTGGTTTTTGGCAATTGGTGGAGATCCAATTGTTGGATCTTAATGAAATTTTAGGATGTTGTTCTCGAATCATAATGTGTATCTTTGGAAGTAACGGATCGAAAATCTGTATTGCAGATCTTCCGGATCAAATCTTAGGGTTGTGTTTTATGTGAATTATGTATTTTTATCGGTTAGAACTCTGAGATGCGATTTGATAATTGGCCATAGGCGACAATGGTTCATGATGTCTCGATATGCATGCTAGGTAGTTGTAGCATGGACCTCAGGTGAGTGGGTCTTTTCCTTTTCATCATATATTATATATATATATATATATATATATATATATATATATATATATGTGTGTGTGTGTGTGTGTGTGTGTGTGTGTGTGATTGATAATTTCATAAATGTTTATAAATTGATTATGGCTTACAATTACTGTTAATTCTTTGAAGTAATTATTATGAACTACGAATGGCTTGATCCCTATTTAAGGTACATAGGCAGTCTAACGAGACGTTGAATGCAGCCATACAATAAATGAGACTAAATAATTGAGGCAATAGCCTTGTTTAGAGAATTGAGTAATGTGAGGGACAGTGGTGGAAAATATAAGATTTAACCTTATGATTTGGTGGTTAAATATTGGTCATAAATCAATGTGTGAATAATCAGGAAATTGAAGTAAGGAAACGTAAGTAATGATAGTTAATTAAACTAGTATCTAGTTGGGCTTATCATCGATAATTATTTCCAAAAGTAAGTAATTCGGGAGTAGGGCGTTATGGATTATGCATTTTATGCCATATTATATATAGGAATACTATGTTTTGGTTGAATTCTGATTGCATCATGGCATATTCATATGTATATTACCTGCACATAATCATTGTAAATGCTTGGAAGCGCGAAGGTGAACTCAGGACACCCAGGTAAGTTCAGGTGAGTTTATGGTATTAGTTGACATGATGGGGTTATGGCATGACTATATTATGTCTTAAGCAACCCTGACACTATCGTACGGGTTGCTCATGAATCATAAATGTTATGTTGAGATGCATTGAGAGCTTATAAACCTGCACCACGGTGTTAGTGCTTCTACGCGTGGCCAGGGCACAGTCATTCACGTGATGTTCACCTCCTGCACCTTACGCTTACCTTGGATCCAAGGTAGGTGCACATTCCTGTCGTACATACCATTATAGGTGGTTCCGACTCGTAGGTGACCAGCGATTATTCGCACAGTCTTTACGTGATCGTAGCACTTGAGCGTATTTATTTACACCCAGTCCTGTCATACAGACCACTTTAGGTGGTTCCGACTCGTGTGCAGGTATACTTATTGAGCTATAGATAAGTTGTACAGGTCATTAGAGGTGACTCTAATTTATGAGCTAACATATGTAATGAATATGTGATAAGCTAGCATATGTGATGAATATGTGATGAGCTGACATATATGATGAATATGTGATAAGCTAGCATATGTGATGAATATGTGATGAGCTAGCATAGGTGATGAATATGTGATGAGCTAGCATAGGTGATGAATATGTGATGAGCTAGCATATGTGATGAGATATGTGATGAATATGTGATAAGCTAGCATATGTGATGAATATGTGATAAGCTAGCATATATGATGAAATATGTGATAAACTAGCATATGTGATGAGATATGTGATGAGCTAGCATATATGATGAAATATGTGATAAACTAGCATATGTGATGAGATATGTGATAAGTTAGCATATGTGATTAATATGTTACAAGCTAGCATATGTGATGAATATGTGATGAGATATGTGATAAGCTAGCATATGTGATGAGCTAGCATATGTGATGAGATATGTGATAAGCTAGCATATATGATGAAATATGTGATGAAGTAGTATATGTGATGAGATATGGGTAGGTCGTACAGGTCACCATAGATTACTTCGACTTGCATACTAGTATGAGTTATTAAACATATGATTATTTGATATTGCTGACGAGATGTTGTGTTATGGTATATTTATGATTTTTCTGGGAATTATACAGGTGTTGTAGCGAGGGGTTATAATGTTTTATATGGTTTCTATTAAAATTCATTTACAGGGCCACTCACCCTTGTCTTGTCTTCACCCTCCAGGTTTTATTACCTGATCTTTCTTATCGTCGAAGATTCGTGGCGATTCTTAGTATTGGAGATTATTTCGAGGGTAGGATTCTTAATTCACTCTTCTGTACGTGCTTGTGCTCTAACATCACGTGTGAAGTGGGTTCATTCCCGCTCACCAGTGCACTCTTGTATTTAGGCACCTTTAGGTTTAAATTTATTCATTTTTCCACATCATCACACTTAATGGTTTCGTCACCTTCCAAGTGTCGGCCAGCATAGCTCGATTCGGAGTCCTAGTGGACATTCCGGGTCGGGGTGTGTCATGAATGATAAGATTTATTATAAAAATCAAATTTATTCCCAATTATCTCTTTGCTTATTTCTTTTTATTTTTCTTTTTGTTATTTCTCGTTCTTCCTTCTGCTTTAAGCCCAATTTATAGATTTTATTTTTAATTTTTATAATCAACCTATATCACAGGTTAATCATATTTATCTACCTATATGACAGATTCTTTCTTTTTTTATAATCCACCTATCACAGATTAATGTGTCTTACTTGTAGGTATGTTATGTTTTTTCTACCTTTTAATTAAGTTTCATATCTCACGTATAGGTATAATATACATTCATATATTTGTTACTTGAGTTAGGGTAGAATGTTTTGCAGATAGTATATTAGTTTTTTTGTTATAAGATATTAATTATATTTTTTGGAGTTCGAAAATGCATAATATTAGAAGATTTTAATTGATCTTTAATATTTTTAGAAAATATAAAATGAGTATAAAAGAAATAAAAACATATAATTAGATAATTGGACTAATTCCTAAAAACACTCTATGTTTTTGGACCTGGATCTAAAACCCCCTAAATTATGTTCACAACAATTCCCACATTGTTAAAAAATTAAAAAGGGCAAAAATTGAAGTACCGGATTGGCAGGCTAGCCAAATTGAAAGTATCACCACTACCAAAATAGACATTAAGGGTGCGTTTGTTGCACCGGACTATCTCGGACTGGACTAGCTTCTAGGACTAAGCTGGACTGGCTTAGACTAGACTAAGTTGGACTGACTTAGTGAAGCGTTTGGTGCAGTATCGGACTAAGAGGCAGGATAATGAAAATAACTCTATTTTAATTTATTTTTTATTAAGATATTATTAAAATTAATATTATTGGATGAGTGAGATTCAATAAAAAATATATACCAAATTTAGAAAAGAACTCATGAATATAACAAAAGAACTCATGAATACCACAAAAGAAATGTGTATTTGGAATCTCAAAACAAATAAACTGGTTATGCAATATGAAGTTACAACTTGTTTAGGATAATGTTACAAAATTGCATGAAAACTTTTTTTTTTTATCTCGTCATCAAGGACGGAGCTACCATGGGCCTAGGGGGCAAATGCCCATACTGAGATTTTTCTGATGCTGACTCTTTTGCGGGATTGATTCTTAGGGGATGAATACTGTGTGCTGCCTTATGATTGCCATCCTCATTGCATTATATGGCATATATTAGATTGACATTCGAGCGTATATTCATTGATTAATTTTTCCTTTTCCAGATTAATCCCTATCTTCTTCACCCTGAGATGAATATCATCAGCAATTTGTTGGTCCTACAAAGCGGCGTGCATCAACATTTATCTTCTCTCCACCTTTTGGCTTTCACATTAAGCTTATAGTTTGACAAATGTCCGAGCCAAAGATAATTTTCATCATGTTGGCATGCTGCTTAAATTGATCGAGTTTTGCAGCAGTAGAGGCAGAGCCCCTATTGAGATTTTTCTGGTTTTGCTCTCCAATCTGGTTCTGCAGAAGTAGAGCTAGGTTTTATTTTATTTTTTAAAATCCAGGCCAAAACGACGTCGTTTTGGTCCTGGTATAAAAAATAAAAATAAACGAAACGGCGTCGTTTCGTATATGTTTGAAAAAAATAAAAAGGTATGTTATAGTGGGGGACTGCTTGTCCCCACCTGGTCCACCCCCATTCCATTATTTCAATCTTTCCGTTTCCTTTGCTAATCAGAGAGCAGCTCTTCCCCAGTTCCCCAAATTCCCAGCAGGCAGCAGCAGAAACGGAACAGAACAGGAGCAACAAAGGTGCTGTTCCCAGGCTCCTAGCCAGCCACTTTAGCCGACATATATATATTTAGGTAATTTATTTTAATTCCTAAATCTATAATCCCTAACCCTAATTAATTATTTAAGATTAATTTTTGTTTAATTGGTATAGAAATATAGAATCATATGGTAATGCACTAATATGGTTCTTGGTTATTGATATGAATTCTATGATTATTGATGAATGAAATTATGAAATTACATATTCTATGAATATGGGTATACATTTATTCATATGATTAGTTGAATTAAATGTTTATTTGTTGAATGATTTGTATGTTTATTGGTATTGCCATATTGGTTATTGGTTAATTGAATTGTTGCCTTGGTTGGATATGGATTAGTTATTAGGTATATTAGTATAGTATACTCTAGGATTAAGAGTCTAAGAATTTTATTGAGATTTTTATTCTATAAATTCTACAAATTACGTATGAACCTTATTTGTTATTGGTATCAATATGATTGACTTTGCAGACTGAAACATCATGGAGAGGTTTTTCAAAAAAATATTAGTGTCGCCATCCCTAGTTATTGAGAAAATAATGATACTCAAGGACAAGATAGTACTTAATTTATTTTATCAAATCTTCCATCAGATCCTGGTAAACGAATTCGAATTTTGGATTACAATCCTAATATTCGAGATCAAGTACGAACAACGTATGTGCTAGCTGGTCCTCAACAGCCTAAAACCCATAATTTTCCTTACAAGAAATATGGAGACACGTAAAGACTATTCAACCCTGCTTGGTTTGATGATTTTCCTACTTGGTTGGAATATAGTATAGAAAAAGATGCTGCCTTTTGTTTGTGTTGCTACCTTTTTAAACCAAACATTGGAGAACAAGCAGGTGGTGATTCTTTTTTGGCGAAGGATTTTCTAACTAGAAGAAGAAAGAAAGACTTCTAACTCATATTGGAGGCGTCAATAGTGCACACAATCAAGCATGGAGTAATTTTGAAGCTTTGAGGAGTCAAAAGCAACATATCCAATCTTTTTTTCTCTAAAACTCATGATGAAGCTCGAATTCAATATAGAGCTCAGTTGAATGCATCAATCGATTGTTGTCGATTTCTTTTGAGACAAGGGCTTGCATTTCATGGTAATGATGAATCTGAACATTCAAGCAACCATGGGAACTTTCTTGAGCTTTTACAGTTTCTTGTCGACCACAATGAGGATGTGAAAGCCGTTACTTTGAAAAATGCTCCGGAGAATCACAAATTGACATCACCAGATATTCAAAAAGACATTGTAAATGCTTGTGCAACTGAGACCATCAAGGCTATTATTAAAGACATTGGCACTTCATTGTTCTCTATTTTGATTGATGAATCTTGCGACGTATCAACAAAGGAACAAATGGCTATTGTATTGCGTTATGTGGACAAGAATGGGCATGTCGTTGAGCGTTTTATTGGCATTAAGCATGTTACTAGTACCGCTGCTCTCTCACTCAAGGAAACCATTGATGAGGTATTTTCTAGGCATAAATTGAGCATGTCTAGGTTGCGTGGGCAAGGTTACGATGGGGCCAGCAATATGCAAGGTGAGTTCAATTGTCTTAAAACTCTTATTATGAAAGAAAATGGTTGTGCCTATTATATTCATTGCTTTGCACATCAACTTCAATTAGCTCTTATAGCTATGGCAAAGAAGAACATCCAAATTGAGTCTCTTTTTAGTATAGTTACTATTTTGGTAAATGTTGTTGGAGCTTCATCAAAGCGTTGTGATCTTCTTCGAGAGAAGCAATCTATTGCAGTTATTGAAGCACTAAATAGTGATGAGTTTACAAGTGGGAAAGGCAAAAATCAAGAAACTACTTTGAAACATGCTGGAGAAACACGTTGGGGTTCACACTTGGGTACTTTAGTAAGTATAATGACTATGTTTTCATCCATACTTGATGTACTTGAAGTAATAGTAGATGATGGAGTAAGCTCTCAACGAAGATGTGAAGCGAATAATTTATTGGATTCCATGCAATCATTTGATTTTGTGTTTAATCTACACTTGATGAAAGATGTACTAGGAATAACCAATGAATTGTCACAAGCATTGCAAAGGAAGGATTAGGATATTGTAAATGCCATGAAGTTGGTTGGAGTTTGTAAGCAAAGGTTGGATATAATGAGGAAAAGTGGTTGGGATTCTTTACTTAGTGAAGTCTCATAATTTTGTCTTAAACATAATATTGATGTGCCTAATATGGATGATATGTTTCTTTCTCGAAGGTGAGGGCAATGAAAAGCACAAGCAGTCACAAATATGCATCATTATTGTGTTGGGATATTTTATGTTGTTTTGGATTGCCAGCTCCAATAACTAAATAATTGTTTCAATGAGACCAACACTAAGTTACTTCTTTGTTTGGCATGTTTATGTTCAGCTAACTCCTTCTCTGCTTTTGATAGCCAAAAGCTATTACGTCTTGCCTAGTTTTATCCTAAAGACTTCTCTTTGAATGGGTTGGTGATACTTAAGATTCAACTTGAGACTTACATTGTGGATATGCGATCTAGCATTGAGTTTTCAGGTTTAAAAGAGATTGGAGATTGTTGATGCACAAAATCAGCGAGGACTTTGATACAACAGAAAGTGTCAGGTTTGTGACCTTCGCTTGGTTGCTTCGATCACTAGTGAAGATAAGTACGTAAATGAATAGGGACAGGGAAGCAAACACAAGATGTACGTGGTTCACCCAGATCGGCTACGTCCACGGAGTAGAGGAGTTCTCATTAATTGTGAAGGGTTTACACAAATACATAGGTTCAAGCTCTCATATTGTGAGTTCTAGTGAATAGTTTAGTACAAAATGACATTAGAGATTATTGTGGGAGAATGATCCCTATTTATAGAAGAGAGTTTCTAGTTTTGTTCTAACATCGACACGTGTCGTGTTGTGATTGGCTTCTGATGTTGACACGTGTCGAGCTGTGATTGGCTTCTGATATCGACACGTGTCGCATTGTGATTGGCCTCCTGGTTGAAGGGAAGCTCTTCTAGGTCCTTGACGGTATAACGTTGACCGGTGCTCAGTAGTTTCGGGATTGGTCAAGTATGGTACAAACAGTGCTCCCCTAAGTTCCCGAGTGAGGGAAGCTCCTCGGTTGGGAACTTGCAAGATCCAAGCCATTGAGTAATCACGAAACTTCTAAGTTCTGAAGTGTGGTATCATTTTCACGTGCCTTATCTGTCTCATATGTAGATGTGGCATCTTCTCTGGAAGTACTTTTCCTCCATCCATGGGTGGTATCTTTAACCGATGAAGATGCACAAGGTAATGTATCAATTTCACTTGAAGCTTACTTGTAGTTTCGGGCTTGGTCAAGTGCGATACAAACCCTATAGTAGGAGTCCCCCAAGTCGCTGAGCTAGGAGATCTGCCGAAAGAGGTGACAGACAAGGTAAGCAGTCAAACTTCCAAGCAAGCAACCTAGGATCGGAGGTTCGACTTCGGCTTCCGGTTGATTGTTCTCCTTCTCATTGTCTCTCATTCAGCTGCCAGGATAAGGAGAAGCAAATGGAGAAGAGATGATATGAGATACTTTTGCTTTTGAAGAAGTAACTTTCCACAGGCTTATTCTTGAACTGTGCTGGAGGGTTTTCTGGTTCCCTTCAGAGTATAAGGCCGACTCAAGAATTTGAGGGTCAAAACAAGTCCATCAAATCTAGAGTACGTTCGACCTTGATGATATGGGATACTTTTGCTGTTGACGGAATAATGAATGTGGTATGGAAAGGTGTCGTGCTGTAGTGATCTGTTTCAGCTCACCGTTGAACCTTCTGCTTCAATCTTTTGCATGGCAGAAGTGGTGTGCAACCTTTGCATTTAAATGGTCCTTCAGAACATTCCTTCATAGTGACTCATCCACGCTTGGCAGCTTCAGTGTAAAGAGCCAATATCTGATCAACTGTCATGAGGTATTTGCCGGTGGAATTCGTGACCTTGACAGCAGTTGAGGATGAGTACTCGAGAGCAATGCTAAGTAAGCAACCAGGCAAAGGTTCCAGGCAGTCAGTTCCAGATTGGAGGTTTGATTTCAGGTTCCGACTGACTGCTCTCTTTCTCCTTGTCCTGCAGGTGTGGACAAGGACAAAGACAAAGACAGGGAGAAGGCATGATATGGGATACTCTTGCTTTCGACCCTGATGATATGAGATACTCTTGTTCTTGGTGTGGCTTATTTGCTGAGGTATTATCGGGGGGAAATAAAGCTGAGTATTTCGAGAGGTTATGTTGAGGGTGTCTTCTCGAATGCGAGAAAGGGTTGAGCATTTTTGCAGGTTTGCCTGTCCGTTGAGGAGGGAGGTCGATGTATATAGGGATTTCCCAATAACAAGTAGTAATGTTATTCCTTTACCCTTCTTGGTCACAGCAATGTAGTGGGAGCTGCCAGCTTCACGTGTTTTAACTTTGTCAGAGCACTTTGAAAAAGTGGTATGTGGTATCTGGAAAGCTGATGTTACGTGTGAAGATTACAGACAAGCTTTATCTAAGGAAATCTGGCTCTCGAAGTTCTGAGAGTTGTGCCTCTTCGGTTTTCGAACAAGCAATCCCGTCGAGGATCTGACTCTTGAGATTCGGAAAGCGGTGCTACTTCGATTTTTGAGAAAGTAATTATGTTGGGAGTCTTTTCTCGAATGTGAGTAAAGGTTGGACGTTCTTGCCAACCTGTCTTGCCGCAAAACACGGAGGTCGACACACATAGGGACTTTCCAGTTGTCAAGCAGTGGTGCTGTTCATTTACCCTTGTGGGTAATAGTAGGGTAGCTGGAACTTCGAAATTCTCGTGCCTAAACTTTGTCAGAGATCTTTGACAAAGTTATATGTGGTACCCGAGGAGTTGATGGTGCATGTGGAGAGCGGTGATTGAACAGTAAGATTCACGTGCTTTCTACTTCACCAGAAATCTTCTACAGATTGCCCGTAATTTCCGCAAAGCTGAGTGTGCATGTGACGGGTGCTGACGAGGCTGAAAAAGCAGGTGCTTCTTCGATTTCTGAGATCGGCCCTTGTGGTCTCTGAGCAGCCCATCTTTTGAGAAAGCAAACGCCTCTTCGATTTCTGAAGCTCCGTCGAGTGCAGATTTTTATAGAGGCTGGCATTAAGTTCCACAGCACACTTGAATCTCTACCAGTAGAAGCTCCCTTCTTGCACTTCTAAGATCTTGATTTGTCTGACCTCTTCCCTCTTCAACACATTTGAAAATGTCTGGACCCTCCGACCGTCGTTTTGACTTGAACCTTGGAGAAGAGATAGCCACGCCTTCTCCAGACAACATATGGCGCCCATCCTTCATATCCCCTACTGGTCCTCTTACCGTTGGGGATTCTGTGATGAAGAATGATATGACCGCTGCAGTGGTGGCCAGGAACCTTCTCACTCCCAAAGATAACAGACTACTTTCCAAACGGTCTGATGAGTTGGCTGTTAAGGACTCTCTGGCTCTTAGTGTTCAGTGTGCAGGTTCTGTGTCTAATATGGCCCAACGCCTATTTGCTAGAACCCGCCAAGTTGAATCATTGGCTGCTGAAGTGATGAGTCTCAAACAGGAGATTAGAGGGCTCAAGCATGAGAATAAACAGTTGCACCGGCTCGCTCATGACTATGCTACAAACATGAAGAGGAAGCTTGACCAGATGAAGGAATCTGATGGTAAGGTTTTACTTGATCATCAGCGGTTTGTGGGTTTGTTCCAAAGACATTTATTGCCTTCGTCCTCTGGGGCTGTACCTGGTAATGAAGCTTCAAATGATGAACCTCCAATGCCTCCTCCTTCTGGGGTTTTGTCAAGTACCGAGGCTCCGGATAACCACCCTCCGGTGCTTTCTCTTTCTGGGGCTCTACCGACTGCTGAGACTTCTCCTAAGCAACCTTTGTGAAGGCTCCATTTTGTTTGTTTATTTTGACTCATGTATATGTACATATTTGTGGCTTATCAAAAATATTAATAAATAAGCTTTGCTTCATTTCAACATATTGTGTTAAATACACCAATGCCTTCTTCAGAAAGTTCTTTGAATTTTTTCTTTTGTTGAAACCTGTATTGTTGAAGCTTTGTGAGTGAAGCGTGTAGTTTGAGGTAGTGTTCCCTTAATTTCCCGAGTGAGGAAAACTTCTCGGTTGGAGACTTGAAAAATCCAAGTCACTGAGTGGTTGTGAGACTGTCGATTATCAAGGTGCAGTAGCATATGGTGGGAGTCCCCCAAGTCTTCAGGCGAAGAGAGTTGCCGAATGAGGTGTCTCGCTTGTTACTAATTTGTCAAAGTAACGAATCCTTGTTTCGATGTCACACATTCGTATATGCTTTATCTAAAAATATTTCCAACTTTTGTGTGTTTGATGCTGCATGCTATTGACTAGACAAGATCAAGTGCAATTAGTAGCTTTTCTCTCTTTTTCATCTTTTCTTTGGTGGAATTGCTTTTCGTTTCCACTAATCAGCCTGAGTGGATGCAAGATAACACCATTCTCTATAGCTCAGATTGCAAAGTCGTCTTCATGAAAGTTGTTCCTTATCTTGTGAACTACAACATATCCAAATTTGAGATCCATCGGAGTAGTACAACTTCAGAAATTCAAGTATGATGAGTAACTGTTCATCAATTTTCTGTTAACCCGTCAGACTTGTTGTGAGCTTCGAAACTCCATTTTCTCTTGTTCAGATCAACATACTTTCTTCATCGAAGTTGTTCCTCATCATCTCTTCCATAACATAACAAAAATTCAGAACAAACTAACGGTTGAATATTTCCAGATCTTCGAAACACCGCAGCAGCTTTGAAGCTTGCAGAAATCTGACCGTCATGTTTGGAGCTTCAACACTCTAACTTCCGTCGCTCAAATAGAAAAATTTCCTTCGTGAAAGTTGTTCATCTGCTCAAGAACTATAAGATGTCCAAAATTCAGCTCCACTGGAATTAGCTTCGCACTATCTTGATGAAGAGTGTGTGAAGCTTTTATGTGTTTTGGTGTTGAAATTTGGTATTGTAGGTGAAGTTTTGGTGTTGAAGCTTGATAGGTGAAGCTTTATAGGTGAAGCTTTGGTGTTGAAGCTTTATAGGTGAAGCTTTGTGTTGAAGCTTTATATGAAGCTTTGGGGTTGAAACTTTATAGGTGAAGCTTTGTGTTGAAGCTTTATAGGTGAAGCTTTTGTTGGCACCATAAATTGATTGTGCTTCGCACTATCTTGATGAACATAGTGCGAAGCTTTGGAGATTGATACTTGTCCTCCATTGATGAAGCTTTTGTTGACACCATAAATTGATTGTGCTTCGCACTATCTTGATGGAGATTGATACTTGTCCTCCATTGATGAAGCTTTTGTTGGCACCATAAATTGATTGTGCTTCGCACTATCTTGATGAACATAGTGCGAAGCTTTGGAGATTGATACTTGTCCTCCATTGATGAAGCTTTTGTTGGCACCATAAATTGATCTTGATGAACATAGTGCGAAGCTTTTGAGATTGATATTTGTCCTCCATTGATGAAGCTTTTGTTGGCACCATAAATTGATTGTGCTTCGCACTATCTTAATGAACATAGTGCGAAGCTTTTGAGATTGATATTTGTCCTCCATTGATGAAGCTTTGTTGAATTTCCCAATTTCCAATTTCCTCTTTTTTTTTTTTTTTTTTTTTGGGAAAACTAGAAATTTGAAAATGTGGGAGAGACAACGTATACAAATTTTGCTTCCATACTGTTAAGCGAGAGATGGTGATGCAAGCCACATCTTGTAGTAGTCGAAGGTTTGGATGAACCATATAAATTGAATTTGCTTCGAACAGTCTTGATCAAAAGCGTTTGAAGCTTTCTATGAGTTGTAGTGTTTGCATTGTTACAGAGGAGAAATGTCTGAAGCAGATGCAAGAGGGCTGAAGAGCTTGATCTTCGTATACCATGCATTGAAGCCATTGTTGGCTTGCAATAAGACTTTGTTGGTGACTATAGCTCTTGTTAGGCATAAGTGCTCCCCTAGTTGAGTTGTAAAGCTTGATGGTTTTTGATTATTTGTGAATGCTAGGAGTTCACATGTACAAGTTGTACCACTCGTCTTCTGGTTAATGGAATGAATGGTAGGTTGCTTTCATCACTTGGTTGGTGGTACGAATGTGAATTCCTTAATCACCTTTCATCACATTTCATCACCTGGTTGGTGACATGAAGGAGAGTACGCGTTGTACATTTCATCACCTGGTTGGTGGCATGAAGGAAAGTACGCGTTGTACATTTCATCACCTGGTTGGTGGCATGAAGATGAGTTCCTTCTTCACCTGATTGGTGATAAGGGTGGCAAGTTTCCAAATAATATTAGAGTACGGGTTGTACATTTCATCACCTAGTTGGTGGTACGAAGGTGAGTTCCTTCATCACCTAGTTGGTGAGAATAAGGGCAAGGTGTCGAGGCACATTGTGGCAAATGTCGAATGACACAAAGTGTGTTGAACCCTTTCGAAGCACAGTTGGCTTATGTATGGATGTGTTGGAATGTATGATGTTTATGCATGAATGTGTTGGAATGTATGATGTTTATGTATGAATGTATTGGAATGTATGATGTTTATGTATGAATGTGTTGGAATGTATGATGTTTATGTATGAATGTGTTGGAATGTATGATGTTTATGTATGAATGTGTTGGAATGTATGATGTTTATGTATGAATGTGTTGGAATGTATGATGTAGATCCTTTGTATAGTCTTGTTGACACATACTTAGATTTTGTTTTGTATTAGAAACATTTGCGTTGAAGCTTCAACACTTGAGTGTTTCATTGCTCAGAATGGAAAAGAGTTTATGGCCGAGTTGGCTAAATCACCTCTTTATTGAATTCATACCAAATGGTCTTTGTTACATAGGATGCCGAACGGCTGTAGCTTAACACTTGTACAATGTGAGTCTATTTGTAATAGTACTTCAAGTGGTCAGCATTCCATGGATGGCCAAGGGTCTTGCCGTCGGAGTTTTTGAGCTTGTAGGAGCCAGGGCGGCTGATGCCGACGACCTCGAGCGGTCCGTCCCAGTTAGGACTGAGTGTTCCTTCACTCGGGACTCTATCACAAAGTAATCTTTTCTTCAGTACCCAGTCTCCCACTTTGAAAGAGCGAGGTTTGACCCTTGAGTCGTAGTAGTTGGAGATGCACTGCTTGTAGGCGACATTCCGCAGGTGAGCCTGATTTCTGTGTTCCTCGACTAGATCCAGGTTGAGGGTGAGTTGCTTGTCGTTCTCACTCTGTATGTAGTTCTGGATGCGGTATGTTGCTTGCTCAAGCTCAACTGGGACAACTGCTTCTGTACCAAAAGCAAGTGAGAATGGAGTTTCTCCTGTGGAAGTCCGATATGAAGTGCGGTATGACCAAAGGACTTGGGGTACGAATTCTGGCCAACAACCTTTAGCTTTGTCCAAGCTAGTTTTCAGAGTGCGCTTGATTATTTTGTTAACGGCCTCGACTTGTCCGTTAGACTGGGGATGGGCTGGAGAGGCAAAACATAAGTTGATGTTGAACTTAGAGCAGAACATCTTGAACTTCTTGTTGTCGAACTGCCGCCCATTGTCCGTGACTATCGCATTGGGAATGCCGAATCTGCAGAGGATGTTCTTCCATACGAAGTCTTCTATTTTTCCCTCAGTAATGGTTGCCAAGGGTTCTACTTCAGCCCACTTTGTGAAGTAGTCAACTGCAACGATTGCATAGCGGACCTTGCCTTTCCCTGCAGGCATTGGGCCGATCAAATCAAGTCCCCATTGGGCGAAGGGCCAAGGGCTGATCATAGGAGTGAGCGGCTCGGGAGGGGAGTGAGGGATAGTTGCGTAGCGTTGACACTTATCACATGAGCGAGATATTCTGATGGCATCTTGGTGGAGTGTTGGCCAATAGTATCCTTGGCGAAAAGTCTTGTGTGCTAGGGATCGAGACCCAGCATGATCTCCGCAGACTCCTTCATGTATTTCCCGAAAGACAATTTCCGCCTCCGCAGGTGTAAGGCATCTTAGGTATGGCAGGGTGAAACCGCGCTTGTAGAGTTGGTCATTAATGATCAGGTAGCGGGCAGACTTGTATCGAATCTGCTTAGCTTGGACTTTGTCAATTGGGAGGGTGCCATGAGCAAGGAATTTATAAATTGGGGTGATCCAACTATCTTCTTGTTGTAAATTACACACCTCCGCGACCATGGTGCTTGGTTCTGCCAACAATTCAACATGAATTTTTCTCCCAATCTTGTCTTCCACTGCCGAGGCGAGGCGAGCCAAAGCGTATGCATGACTGTTTGCCGCTCGAGGAACTTGGGTGATCTGGTAGTGGAAGTGCTTGAGCAAAAGTCGCGTTTGCGCAAGATATGCTGCCATGAAGCTATCCTTAGCATCAAAGTTGTTTGTGACTTGGTTGACCACTAATTGGGAGTCACTGAAGATATCAATTCGTTTAACCCCAAGGTGTTTGGCCAAACGTAAGCCTGCTAGAAGGGCTTCGTATTCGGCCTCGTTGTTCGATGCCTTGAATTTGAAACGAAGAGCGTATTCCATCGCCACTTTGTCGGGGGTAGTGAGGACTAATCCTGCTCCGCAGCCCTGTTGGTTGGATGAGCCATCAATATACAGACTCCATGCTGGGGTCATTGATTCTACTTTCTGAGCTTCCGATGGTAATGAAGCTACTGCTTCAGGTGTAGAAGCAATGTCAACAGGATATGTGAAGTCGGCGATGAAATCTGCTACTGCTTGACCTTTTTCGGTTGGTTTTGGTTGGTAGGAGATGTCAAACTCACCCAATGCTATCGCCCATTTGATCATTCGTCCAGACGTGTCAGGACTTTGGAGTATCTGTCGAAGAGGGTGATTGGTAAGCACGATGATGGCGTGTGCTTGGAAATAAGGGCGAAGTTTCCGAGCAGACATGACCAATGCTAGAGCTAATTTCTCAATGTTGGAGTATCGTGTCTCCGCATCTTGTAGGGCCTTGCTAGCGTAGTAGACGGGCCGTTCGACACCACTGTCCATTCGAATAAGAACAGAACTGACTGCTGAAGCCGAAACCGATAGATAGATGATGAGAGTGTCACCAACTTCTGGTTTGGAGAGCAGAGGGGCTTTACTCATGTACTCTTTGAGGTTCCTGAATGCCTTGGCACATTCCTCCGTCCATGTAATGTACTTCTTATTTCCCTTGAGTGCTTTGAAGAAAGGAGCACATCTGTCTGTGGCCTTAGAGATGAATCTGGTTAAGGCTGCCACCTTGCCAGTAAGGCTTTGGATGTCTTTTGAAGTTATTGGCTCTTTCATGTCGAGGATTGCTTTGATCTTTTCAGGGTTAGCTTCAATGCCTCGTTGGCTAATCATGAAGCCTAAGAATTTGCCAGAGCCCACGCCGAAGGCACATTTGTTGGGGTTCAACCTCATTCGATACCTCTTTAGAATGGTGAAAGTTTCAGATAGGTTGGTGATGTGTTGGTCAGCATGTTTGCTTTTGACTAGCATATCATCAACGTAAACTTCCATGCTCTTCCTAATTTGTTCGGCGAACATTGAATTGACCAGTCTCTGATAAGTTGCTCCTGCATTCTTTAGGCCGAAAGGCATGACTTTATAGCAATATAGTCCCCTGTCAGTAGTGAAGGCCGTGTGTTCTTGGTCTGAGGGGTTCATGAGGATTTGGTTGTATCCTGAATAAGCGTCCATGAAGCTCAAGAGCTCACACCCTGCCGTAGAGTCTATAAGTCTATCACTGAGAGGAAGGGGGAAACTATCCTTCGGGCATCCTTTGTTTAGGTCGGTGTAATCGACACACATTCTCCACAAGACCTTTTGAAGCAGGAGACTTTCCTTGGTCGGATTTTTCTTAACAAGGGCAACATTTGCTACCCATGTTGGGTAATTGACTTCACGGACGAAGCCTATGTCCTTGAGTTTTTCAACTTCTGCTTTCATCGCCTCGTATCGTTTAACATCATAAGATCTTCGCTTCTGTTTTACTGGTTTGGTCTTGGGATCAATACTCAAGTGGTGACAGATGATATCGGGAGAGATGCCCGGCATATCTTTATATGACCAAGCGAAGACCTCGGCGTTCTCTTGCAAAAAGGAGATCAGCGACAACCGAAGGGGTGGTGACAAAGTGGTGCCAATATTCACTATGCGGTCTGGATGGTCTTTGGAGATAGAGACCTTCTCTAACTCTTCAGCGGGTTGTGCTTGCTGGGTGAATGAGTCATCTCGAGGGTCGTCGGGTTGACTGTTGCCATCCTGAAGACCCGAGTTGGATTCATCTGGACTGGTCTTTACGACTTGGTTATGTATAAAGAGAGTCTCCTTGGGGACAGGCAGGTGTTGTTGTTTGACTGAAGTGTTGTAACATGATCGAGCACTAAGTTGATCTCCCCTGATGTACCCATTGCCGAAAGGGGTTGGAAACTTCATCAACAACATATGTGTGGATACCATGGCCTTGAGATCATTGATGCCTGTGCGCCCAAAGATGACATTGTATGTCGTCGGGCAGTTGACCACTAGGAAGTTAGTGGTAATAGTAGCTGTGTAGGGGCCTGTACCAATGGTGAAGGGTAAGTGTATACTCCCTAAAGGTTGCACGATATCGCCAGAGAAGCTTATCAGAGGAGAAATCGAGCGATCGAGCAAGTGTTCAGCTACATTAAGTGCCTTGAAAGCTTCAGCAAACATGATATTGACTGAAGCACCTGTGTCTATCAGGATTCGTTTCACATCAAAATTTGCTATGTGAGCTTCCACGATCAGCGGGTCATTGTGAGGGTAGATGATACCTCTTTCTTCCTCAGGGTAGAAACATATTGGATCCCAGTTAGGCTTTTGATACTTGCCTCCTCTGATGTCTTCCACGTGAAACACTTGATGGCCAGGTCTCAAAGTTCGTTCATTGCTTTTCATGGCCCTATTGGAAGATTCAGACATGGGTGTGCCGCCGCTTATGGAATATATCACATTCACCTGGCGTTGGTTACGGTTATCCCTTGGAGGGTGAAGGAGGAACTGATCAATTTTTCCTTCACGTGCCAAAGCTTCAATATGGTCACGGAGGATAATGAACTTCTCACTATCATGGCCATTATACTCGTGGTAGCAGCAAAACATGCCCGTGTTCTTCGTGGACTTGTAATCTGGCTATCTTGGCTTTGGCTTTGGTATCAGGTGAGCTATACTGGGGTAGATGGCAGCACATGTAGCATTCAAAGAGGTGTATGTCTCATACCTCGGGGTAGGGCCTGTCTTGACACGTGATTGGCCCACTGCGTTGACTGCCTGGGGGCTGGCATTATTGTGACGATATCCTGAGTTATCGCGATAGTGCCCCTTATTCTTTTTATTAAAATGAGATTGGTGAGGATGAAAGTTTTTCCTTTTGCCCTGAGATTGATATGTCTGCTGACTTGGCGAAGCATTAAATGAGGCAGGGGGTGTGCTGCTACCATTTGGAAGGTTGAGGTCTTTTCATTCGGTTGGATCTGGCCTCCACTTCCTACTTGCTGATAATGGGTGACTGTAGGGGGTTTCCCTTGATATGTCCTTGCCTCGGCAGAGGCATGGTTGTAAGCTTGTGTCATCACCTCAGAGTAAGTCTTCCAAGTGTTGCCATTGATCATGTACTTGAAGAAACAGTCACGTAAGCCTGCAGTGAAAGCCTTGAGGGCGGTTTTGTCATCTGCCTCAGCGCAGCGAGAATACTCATGGCTGAAGCGGCCAGCGTACTTTCGTAATGACTCGTCCGGCTTCTGGCGAATAGTGTACAAGTCATCTGCGGAATACAAGCGATCGGTCTGGAAGATGTGTTGAGAGACAAACAGCTTTCTCAACTCTTCAAATGAGTCTACTGTCTCAGGTGGAAGACGGCAATACTAGTTTAAAGCTCCGCCAGAGAGGGTGGAGGGGAAGAGAAGGCACCGTTCTTCGTCGGTGTGTCCCCGGTATACCATGGTGGACTCAAAGAGGTTAAGGTGTTCAATCGGGTATTCCCTTCCAGTATAGAGCTGTAAGTCAAGCTTCTGCTTTGTCTTCGCTTGGAGGGGAGTGTTGAGGATCCTTCTTGTGAGAGGGCTAGGCCTGGGTTGGTTCCAGTCAGGTATCTCGGCTTGACGTTCAGCCTTCAGCTTGTTTACTTCCTCAAGGAGCTGCAGGACAAGGGGGTCCTGAGCGGAGTCGTGCACCACCGAAGTTTTCTTCTTTAAGTCCCCATCGCCTCTTGGAAGTAGGAAAGTTTGATCCAGATAGCGTGATCTTTCTCTGGACTCGCCACACTGACTTCTAGAGTGAGTATGTCGGAATGTTTCCGAGTCCCCAGTACCTTCATATTCTTCTGGGACTTGTTGCCCCTTCTCTAGATTGGCGGCTGGCCTGGGTTGTGGAAGAGGACCAAGTCTTTCAGAAACCCTTGGGTCATTGATCTTCGAGCTTATGTGGATGGGATTCTCTCGACGTTGCTTTAGGAAGTCTCGACAATCGCGATAGACAGCTTTTGATCCTTCCACATCCTCTGTGAGGAGGTGTTTTCCTCTACTTCTCCTGCTTCGGGTTGAAGCAGCTGGGTTGAGAGAAGTCTCATGTTGATTATCACATTGATGTGTAGCTCGATCCCTATCAGGGATGTCCGTGTCGGATATCGGCGACCCTCCGTGTTGGGGGGCATTCAGTTGATTGTTGACCTCGAAAGGGGCGACGAGCTTGTGTGTTTGAGCCTGCCTAGCCTCGTGAAGCATCTCGAAAAGTTTTTCATATTTTCCTGGAGGACTTCATTCTTCATCGCTATCTTGTTGTTCTGAACCTCTAGCTCATCGACTTTAGCTTGAAGAGTAACTCTATTTCCTTCCTGCTTTCGTTGCTTCATACTAGGTCCAGCGGGGGTGTCATTCTGTGTGTTGTGGCTTCTTTCGCTCCCCATATCGGAGAGAGATGCTTGGCCAAAAGAGAGTGTACGAGCGGTGGAAACCAGCTTGACAAAGCTGAAGAGAGTGGGAATAAGTGTCGTTTCCCACAGACGGCGCCAAATGTTGATGCACAAAATCAGCGAGAACTTTGATACAACAGAAAGTGTCAGGTTTGTGACCTTCGCTTGGTTGCTTCGATCACTAGTGAAGATAAGTACGTAAATGAATAGGGACAGGGAAGCAAACACAAGATGTACGTGGTTCACCCAGATCGGCTACGTCCACGGAGTAGAGGAGTTCTCATTAATTGTGAAGGGTTTACACAAATACATAGGTTCAAGCTCTCATATTGTGAGTTATAGTGAATAGTTTAGTACAAAATGACATTAAAGATTATTGTGGGAGAATGATCCCTATTTATAGAAGAGAGTTTCTAGTTTTGTTCTAACATCGACACGTGTCGTGTTGTGATTGGCTTCTGATGTTGACACGTGTCGAGCTGTGATTGGCTTCTGATGTCGACACGTGTCGCATTGTGATTGGCCTCCTGGTTGAAGGGAAGCTTTTCTAGGTCCTTGACGGTATAACGTTGACCGGTGCTCAGTAGTTTCGGGATTGGTCAAGTATGGTACAAACAGAGATCTTGCAAAGAAAATGGTTCAATGCAAAAAACACAAGGTGTATTCGCTGGTTTACTTGCTTCTGACATTAGCACTAACTCTTCCAGTTGTTACTGCAACTGTTGAAAGAGCATTTTCGGCCATGAAAATTTTGAAGAATCGATTGAGAAATCGGATGGGAGATCAATGGATGAATGATAACATGATTATTTTTATAGAGAGAGATATTTGATGGTATTAGTAATGATGTTGTCATGCAACGCTTTCAGAACATGAAAACGCATCGAGGGATATTGTAAGGGACTGTTGTATGAAAAATTTTCTGGATTAATATATAAGTATGTGTTTAGTAAATTCTTGAGCTTTTTAATTATGACTTTATTGTTTCATGATGCCCCCATTCACACAAATCTCTGGCTTCGTCCCTGCTCGTCATACAAAAATTTTCACCATGTAAGGCTTTCAAGCTTGTAACCTGATTTCCTATAGTAATGATGAGTTCCTACTCCCGAATAACAACAATCTTTTTCGATCTATGCTGCCTACTAGCGATCCGCTCGACCTCCTCCATCAAAAGGGTACCATAACCCTGTTTGAAACAATTAGGGAATGGAGTTTGATGAGGCAGAACCTGCTCACAGGGGAAAACTCAAGCCATAAGGCTTTGTCACAAATCAATATGCAAATCAGAGAAACAACAAGTTCTGGAATAGGGAAATCCTAATGCAATAATCTGGCCTCCTGCAGATTAAAAAGTTACAATCAGATTAACTGGTCAATGGATGGTAAGTTAAAAAGTATTGTCAATACAAGAAGTAAGCTTTACACAAAGATACAAAGATGCAAAATTACTTGGTCTCAGTTTCTAGAATCAGTGGTCAATGGTGGCTGAATACAATCTTACCCAAAATTACAAAGCAATTGTGTGTGATATAATCTTTGCGTGCTTATATTCATGTGCATGATTGTATTCTCAATCCTAAATTGCACAGATAGATCATCATTGATATGTCACAAGTATACTAATAGAACCATTTGAGCCAAACCAAATAACTAAATAACCAAACAACTAAACCAAAACAAACAACTGAACCCAGTGCACCAGACTACTGCCATTGCAGAGTCATTGCAAAGTACATATATAGACAAACAATTAATTAATTTAGCTCCAAGCTTTTCGAATTATTTATTAATAATTTATCAAAACAACACTCAAACTCCAAAGCTCTGAATCTGCATCTAAATTCCTTGTCCTTAATACTACTTTTCTAATCAAAAGCCCTTCATGTGCATCAAATTGTGGACTTGATAGGAAATAGATAAAAGCATCACATGCTGGGACACGCAATTCTTTGTCCTTAATACTACTTTTCTAATCAAAATTTGAATGATCATTTTACTTTTCTCATAGGACACCTAATTATCATTTTACTTGGCTCACATTCAGAAGCTCCTTGGATGTTGCCTCCTTCATGGAGTTAACCACATCATTTTGAGACTGGAAACATTGAGCAAAAAATAGGGCACATCAAATTTACACACATTCACACATGCAGCAATCGATTAATGAACATAAGAGATAGAAAAGAGGTAAAAAAGACATACTCTGTTTAAAATCCCCAGCAGATATTCGCAAAGAGAGAAGGGTCAAGAGAAAATAGTTATGATAAAATGCATAATGCGTCCATTTCCCATCAAAGATGTTTCAAGTTAAAACAAGATCACCGAGCAAATGGGATTGTCAAATTATGACGATAGTTGTTAAAAAGATAATCGCACTGAATCATAAACAGGGGGAGCATATGCTAGAGATTCATGACTAACATAATAGATACTGATCTTGTGATCGCCATTCGTAACATTAGATTACAATTAAGGTAGTAAAACTCTACAGATCATTAACTATTCATAGTTCCAGAGGATGACAAATCATAGAAATTCAATACCGTCAAGCTAAAATTCATTCCACCACGATTAGATGCAACAATTTGAAGACAGGAAAGAAAAGAGAATTACAAAAGAAATTTCTAATTGGTATAAACTAGTAAATTTGAAAGAAAGAACAAAATCAAAATCATAGGAATTCGAAACTATCAAGCCAAAATTCAGTCTACCATATGATTAAATGCAGCAACGTTATATCTTGGAATAAAAAGTATAGAAAATTACATGAGTTAGTTGCAAATGGTATATAAACTAGAGTAGTTTGAAAGAAATATCAAAATAAAATAAACACAGTGAGAAGGATATGCAAGATGTTGACTTTCATCTTCTCCTCTTGCAACTGCAAAACCCCAAAACCCTACATTTCAGAGCAATGAATTAGAATAAATCCCCAATATTCCCATAATTTCAATAATTTCATATTCGATATTTCGATTAGCTGATTGTAAAACCCCAAAGCTACCTACTGATGCGAATAATATAAGCACACAAAATTTACCCTCTTTTTGACAATTGTAGTATAGATGTAAGTAGGGTATCGTTCTAGGCCGGGGATTAGGAGGGATTGCTAATCTATTCTAAATTAATTTAAAAATATTAAACAAGACTCAAGGACACAAAACTAGGTTAAAAACTCTAATAACTCGAAACACATTTAGAATGACTGAAAATAATGAAAACAATCAAATTAGACACTAGGAATTGAAATGGACGGAAATTGAATTAAAAGACTAACAACAATGAAAACTAACTAAATAATATAATTTAATAAGGGGGGGGGTTTGGTTTTGACGAGAAGTAAATTAAACTTAAATAAATTACAGAATTGACAAAAGCATGAAATTAAGGTGAAAGGATAGGTGACGGACTAGCTAGAGGGTTCTTCTCCACACATGACACATATGCAACCTAAATTGATTTTCAGTTGTTCTTTCAATAAATTGTAAATCTCAACGCCCCAAATTAACCGTGAATTGCACTAATTAACCCTCAGTTTTTCCACAAGTTATTGGGTTGGATGATTGCATACGACAACCCAAAACATTCCCTACAAGTTCCCTACATGAATTGCATAATAGAGATACAAGCAAGAATCATTAAGTTCTATGAAAAACATAAGCATTGACGAGGCACTCGTTACTATGATTTGCATGAAACTTATGCCAAGAATTTACTTAACGTGATTGTGACTAGCAACCTTCACTACTTGTGAATATAAGTTCATAACGATTAGGTGAAACTCCCTTATATTCTAGCGTCAAATTCATGCATGTAAATTAAGTATGCATTCTTAATCGACATACAAAAATAAGCTATCAATCAAGCAGTTAAGCAAATTAAATCACAACTCAGAAATCACAACTGAAGGTAATCAATTCATATTACAAATATATTCATGGCTTTGAATTAACCTCTAGCCAAAATAAATTTAGTTACACATTATTAAAACAGAAATAAAATATAAGTTTGGAAAGATTTAACCGAGAGAGAAGGCAGCTTGCTCCTTCTGTTTTTCTCCCCGCTGGCGCTGCTCTCTGTTTTTCTGTGCCGCAAGGCAGCTGTTCCTCTCTTCTCTTTCTCGCTGCAAAGGCAGCTTTTCTTTCTCCTGTCTGACTGCTCTCTGCCCTCACTGCTCTCTTCTCCCTATGGATCACGCTGCACAAGCAGCCTTTTTATTCTTCTCGGTTTCACTCCCCAGCTGCCAGGCAGCTTTCTATTATTTTTTCTCCCGCTGCAGGTTTTTGGGCTCTCTGTTTGCGCACTGATTCCGTGTCCTCCTTCATGCATTTGCTGCTGTATGATAATCATTCATCATGATTTTATGCTTTCTTTTATTGCTGTCTGCCATTCTTTGCTTTTATCATTTTCTGTTTTTCTTTCCGCCATTCCTTTCTTCTTTCTTTTATTCCTCCATCATTCCATGTCTCCCCTCTTATTTATTTTCTTATTCTTCTTTCTCCACACAATCCGCAAGTCTCTCCCTTTCCTCTTTTATTATTCAATTTCTTCATAGTCCACTTCCTTCCTTTGTTTAATGCCGTGTTGCACTCTGTCTTTTCTCTATTCTTTTCTGCTCATTTTGTTTGAAATTAATCCTACAACAAAATTAACTGTACATTAACACAAGGTAAGGTAAAATGCCACAATTTTAACACAAAAACATCCAAAGACTTTAGAAATGAATGGTATAAATGCATGAAATATATGAGTGATCACCTACCCAATACAAACTCCTCGATCAAAACTCAAGGGAGATCGCAAACTGAACCCTCTGGGGACTGAATAGTGCGGCAAATCACTGCAAAGGTCCCATAATGATTCCGATTCCAGTTCCCATCTTGAATCGAGGTCTTTGTTCATGATTTAGGGTTGAGGAAGAGGAGAGAGGGAGAGAACGCGAGCAGAGAGGAGAGTAGAGGACGCGAGCACAGAGCGATCGAAGGGATTAGCTATGCCCATGGTTCGCGACGTCTCTCGCTAAGACCGTCTAGCATGGTCCTTAGTCGAGGCGAGTCCGACTTACTCCTACTAAAGCTAGTCCCATGAAGTAACAAACATGGGACTGGACTAATTATTAGTCTAGTCCAGTCCAATAAGGGCTAGTGAAGGGAAACAAACACACCCTAAAAGGACTGGTATAGGGCTTCATATGAGGAACTAAGGATGAATGACCTTTCATCTGATGGGTAGCCTAGTGTCATGATACCAAACGGGTTCTGGTTGTTGTAAAAGTTTGGCTCCAGCAAAGGGTGGGGCTTGATCAGGCCCACTGTAGTGATGTGTGGAAGTTTGTTGGGTGTGTTGAGAGTTATTACAGTTGTAACACCAAGTTGGTCGAAAAAGAAGGGGACGGGTTGGACCTGGGAGAGTGATGGGTATGCTGCTGCTAGAATGTGAGCCAGCCAAGTTGCTGGAGGTTGTGTACTAGGCCCGCGCCTTGGAAAGGCTGGGCTCCAAAGAAATTGATGCTGCTGATTGTTGTTCCACTTGAAATTGTCCCCACAAGCAGAAGGGCCACGCCAGCCGCAACGATTCTCTCCACCACTACAGCCATTGCTACGACCACCACCGGACCTTTAATTGGAAGAAGACGGTGGATTCACAATGAGAAGCGATTGGTACTAGGAACTCTAGAAGGATTTTTCGAGTTTTGTTGGTCAAATGTGAGAATTGTGGAACGTAACTCGGTGAAGGAAGAAATAAGACCATTAATCAAGGTAGCGGTGAGCATCTGGTAATCGGGGCTGAGTCCACGAATTGTACACATAACAAGATTGTGTCAGAGATACATTCACCAATTTTAGCAAGTTGATCTGTAAGAGATTTGGCATTTTGGATGTAGACATACGCGATCTTGGAGCCTTTGGACAAATCTAAGAGTTGAAAGCACAGAGTGGCTTCATGAGCGACATAGGTCTGAGAAAAGTGCGTATGAAGACAATCCCATAAAACATGAGATGTAGCATAACCAGTAGTGAGATAAAGTAAAGACTCAGAGATTGTACTCATGAGATAGCTAATGACCAATTCATCTTGTTGATAAGGGAGGGTCAATTCAATGTATTTAGGATTGGCAATGAACCGTTCCAGATATCATGACCAATGGAAAGGCTTTGAGTTGACGAGCCCAAACAATATAGTTGGCAGTATAAGGCTTAAGAAAGTTTGTAGTGTTTTGGCGATGGAGGAAAAAGATGAAGCCATGAGTGGAGAAAAGAAAGACGGCAAGCTGCTGTGTTTTGATTTTTTATTTTATTTTGTTTGGTTTAGACGGCAAGGAGGGAGGCTGATTCTCTGCCCTCCTACTTTTTGTGCGCTCTTGTTTGTGTGGTTACGGTTAAGTCACGTCAACATTTTATATTATTATTATTTTTGTCTTATTATCTCTATAAAAAAAATAATATAAAATTTTGACGTGGTTTAACCGTGACCACACAAAACAGGAGGGCACGAGAAGTGGGAGAGGCAGAGAATTAGATCCTCAACTGAGCAAAGGCTCGAGATTCTCCTGATCCAATAACACGGGTCATTAGATTTTGATCAAACAGTTACAAATAAAGAATCTCTCTAAAAGTTATAATAATTGTAGATATTGAATTAAAGTCTAACGGCCCTTGTTAGTAGGTCAGGAAGATCCCGAGCCTTTGCTCAGAAGAGGATCCAATTCCATGGGGAAGAGGAGTGAAACCCTAGTACCTAAAAATATATATGAGTGATCCTAGGTAGAATTATGACTCTTTGTATTGATGTGTAAAATATATATATATAGGGTTATTAATCTCAAAAGTAAGAATGCTACACTAATTACAATTAGAATTTACATTCCTATAAAATGTTATGGAAAGAATTCGGAATTAATTAATTAATTCCATTCTAACATGTAGTATCTGATTGAATTCATCTCTGGGTATGTTTTTTAAATTTTCCTACTTGTTGTGATCATTTATTTATTGAGCTGCTCGCCTCGTTTGTGAAATTAATCAGATTTTTAAATTTAGTTCATTATTTAATAAATTAATACTTTAGAAAAACTAGTTAATTAAATGATGATTGTGGTATATGAGAAGTCTTTCTCATTCATTTCCTTGGGTTTTGCATATTTTTCAAATGATGTGGCTGTCCACATCAGATGCCACATAAGGTGGTATAGAAATATGATATAAAAACATAGTATAAATAGAATTACTCTTGTAATTTTGGTATCACATTTTGTGTTTATGATTCCTAGATGTTTGGTTTTGGCTTTTCCCCTGTTTTGTGTATTCAACGTTTTTTACTCTCACCTCAATTTTTTCATTGCTTTGTGTTCTGTGTTAGACTATTTCTTATATACAAGTTTGGTGTTTTTCCCAACTTCCCCACCACTATTTCCTTCACTACTTCTTCTTTTCTGTCAATAATGAATCTCACATTGATAGGAGAGGGACCTTGCATATGCTTATTAGTAAGTTGTGCTACTCTCCATATTGTCAATTGGTGTTATGGTAGAACCTCAACTTCTTCATGGAATCAAAACAGGTTGCCTCACTTGTGAAGCCAAACAGTCACACGTGCTCTATGTGACCTTGTTGTGTTGTCCACGTGTTAGACTTATCAATTCGAAATATGTGAAGGAGCGTGTTGAGAGTGAATCCTATATTAATGGGAGGAGGGACCTTATATAAGCTTATAAATAAGTTGAGCTACTTCCATTTTACCAATTGATTTTATGGTGTAACCTTAACTTTTTCAAACTTTGTCCGACTCCGACCACCTACTTCGGCTGTGCCAAATCAAATCCTTCCTCATTGGACATAACCTTTGGCTGTTTACTGACAAAGTCAACCTATCTCCTCACCTCACAATACCCGATCCCGAAGCCAAAACCAGACACAAACTCTGTCCTGCCTTCTCAAATCCCTAACCCTGATTATGCAACATGGTTTCACGCAAGATCAACTTATCATCATTAGTTACTTGTCCAGTGTAATTCTTCCTCTGACTATCGGCTGCAGAACTTCGAAGAACCTGTGGGAGGTTTTGCACTCTTACTATGCTCAGAAGTCCGTCGTCAGCAATGCCAATATCTGTTCGCGTCAGGAATTTCTGTCGGGGACGTTTCCTGGCCGACGAGCGCACAGCTCCCCAGGAGGTTGGCGCCGGTTGAGGACTGCTGTCGGGCTTCTGCTTTTCTGTCGGGCTTCGTTGGGCAAGTCTTGTCGGGCAAGGCACTTCGGGCAAGGCTGAAAAAGAATGACAGAGTTAACTTTGAGAGGTGCCTTTGTGGGGCCTTAGGTGTAGGCCTTGAGGCTCACAATCTAGGTTAACTTTTAAGTGCTCAGGCGTGCCACTACCATCCTCAGCATGGCAGATGTGAAATGGATGTCGAGTTTTAGTTGTATATATGTATATACCTGAGAAACCGTGTTAGTTATGATAGGTGCCTTTGTGGGGCCTTAGGTGTAGGCCTTGAGGCTTCCTATCAAGAACTAAACCAGTGCTCGAACACATCATATTTATGCTCGTGAGTGCAGGAGTCTTATAACTATTATACTTCTGATTACCCGAGTCCGAGAGGTAGAATGAACCCAAATAGGTGCCTTTGTAGAGCCTTAGATGTAGGCCTTGAGGTTTCCCATTAGAGTTCGTTCTTATACTCAAACGTTTCTAGACCGCAGAACGGAATGAATCCAAATAGGTGCCTTCGTGGGGCCTTAGGTGTAGGCCTTGAGGCTTCCCATCAGAATTCATTCCATGCTTACGCGTTCTATGATAATCATAATATAATAGAAATAAGACTAAGAGGTAGGTCGATTACTTGCACCCCAAGTAACTTCGGACTTCTCGTTTATCAAGGATTATCGTGGATGGGTTAAGTCCACATAAGGTTCATGCCTTGAGGCCAAGGACTTTTAACTGATCAAATTTACATGCCCGAGGGCTTAGAACTTATATCTGGTTTGAACAATGAATATATATTCAAATCGGATCCGAGTACTGAGAAAGCCTTTTAATAGTCATCTTGCTAGAAATAACTTGAATATAACTGGAAGTATACAACATATTGCTAGGCTAATGAATGAAAAGACAAAAACACAAAGAAGGTCGGGCAAGGTTTAACCTTGTCGGGCAAGCCTGGTCGTCTTGCAGGTTCCTATCTTTGTGGCTTATTAAGGGTTTGAGAGCTTTTTAGGGAGGGGTAAGGAGAGGAGTTTTAAAGAGAAATCGATACTACAGCAAGGTTGAACAGGGTAGCAGAGCTATTACAAGGGTTTGAGTGAAGGCTTGTCCCGAGAGGGATGAAGGCTTGGGCTGACTACAGCTTCGTGCTGAAGGCAAATCTATCTTTGAGCAGAGTTTGTGCTTGCATTTGTTTGTTTGTTTGAGTGTCCTTAATCCTGATTTCTCTTTGTTCTTTTATAGACAACTCAACTTGGCCTCTTGTAGCAGCAGCCTTGCCCGAATGCAACTTGAGAGGCAATGACTCATCAACTGTATTACTTGTTCTGCCATTATAAAGTACTTTATGAGCTGTATAGCTGGTCAGTCTATACCACTTGGCTTTTGGGTAGGTGAGAAAGTGGTCTTCATGAGCTACACCAAGTCAGAAAAGCCCCTTTCTACTTTTCTAAATTTGGACTGGGCTTTGGCTGACTTTCCCTTCAGGCCTCCTTTTGGGTCAGCTCCTTTCTTGAGCCCAAAGTTCAAGTTTTGATCCAAACAGTGCCCCATTCAATCGATATTTAGCCTGGAATTCTAGGCGCCAATATTAATTGAAAAAAAAGCTCCTTTATTAAAACCCACGAATCCCTTGCGTTTGAACTCTCCAATCCCCTGTGTTTACAGCAAGAAATCCCTCTCTAAGGTTTCACCCTCATCATCTTCTTTGGTATCCCCTTCTCGAACTTCATCAAATGGCTTCAGAATCTAGCCAAACCCAACCTCCCTATGAATCTGGCGAAGGAATCGCCACTCTGCGTCGTCTACTCAACGGGCTGCATCGCCCTCGGGCAGGTTTGCATTCCGAGCTCTTCTTTGAGGTGCATGGGGCACAATCATTGGGTCCCGCCTGGATCTCTCGGGTCCCTTCAGTGGTAGAAATCAACATGCCCAGGGATAGTTGGTTTTCCCCAAATCCCTATTCGGCTAGGTCGGGCATCTCTTCATCCAAATGGTCATCATACCGACGAGGCTTTCCTCTGATGAACGACCCTGCCTGGGCTCAGTGGATTGATGAATTAGAGCCCACTTTTAAGAAGAGATGGATGGATAATGGTATTTACGAATTAATCATGCTCTCGAAGATTTCCATCATTCCCAAGCCCGAATTGCTTGTTTCTGCCCTCTTTTTCTGGAATTCGGGCACGAATACTTTCGACTTTCGCACGGGCCCCATGTCTCCAACCATTCTTGACATGGCCCAGGTTTTCAGGTTAAGACCCTCGGGCATAATAGTGGACGTCACTCAAGACTGGGTTCTGTCATCTACCATTGGAAGCTCAAGTTCATCTACTACCTTCCTTTCTTTGAACTATAACTCTGCAACTTTCAAGAGTTATGGGACCTCACTCAAAGGATTCATTCCTTTTGTAAAGGAGAATTTTGGGGCGGGCTCTTCTCGGGTTGATAAAGATCAAGAGCACATGTATTTCCTCTTATACTGGCTCAACAAACATATCTTCCCCAACAAGTCTAAAGGGGTGAGGGTTGAATGGATCCCCTTAGTAGAAGCTCTTCATAACTTTGATGACGTAGCTACAGGTCCATTCCTTATTTCCCATCTTTATCATCTCCTTTTTGAAATGACTCAAGGCGAGCCATTTGAGACCAACTTGAATGGCCCTATATGGATGATACAAACTTGGCTTTAATGGTACTTCCCAGAGTTTCGGGCTGCCAATTTGGAGTTCCCGGAGGGTGTGGCCCCTGCTCGAATCTTGGCTGAGCTGCCCCTATAGACCACTCCACTTTTGCCTACTTCTACTTCTTCAGAGTTTGTAGGACTCGATCAGATTTAGAATGGGGTGCGTCAGTCTTGAGGAGATATCCTTGGTTTTCTAACCAAGTCTCTCAAGATGCCCCTGGCGAAGATGCTACCCCCTTTTGCAGGGAGGAATTCATTAGCTGCATTCAACCGAGAGACATGGCCTGGGGAGTTCGGGGTAATAGATATGACCGAGGTTTGGAGGTGTACCATCCTAACTTTTGCAGCAGGCAGTTGGGATTTAGGCAGGCCATTACTGTCCCGTTCTTCGACTCTATCCATTGTGGTACTTCATTCCGGTTACTAACTTCACCTGAGGTGACATTCCGAGCTGCCCGACGTAGTCTTGACGTAATGAGTCAAGCGACCCGAAAGCCCATTGTTCTCAATTTTGAATGTACTTCGCTCTTCTCTTCTTGGTGGGAAGACAAATGGACCAAGAAGTATGAAGGAGATTTGAAAGAGACTCATGACCGCCTTTTCAACCAACTTTCTCTTAAGTCATACCCCAGCTCGGGCGAGCTTGAAAATTGGAAGGAGATGATCCAAGAGAAGAATCGGTCACTTCTGATAGGTACTTCTCTTTTAACCTGATTCTGTTTCCCTTCTGAAGTCTTTCTATCCTTACTTTTGTTTGACCCTGTAGCCCCAATGGATGTTGAATCAGAAGCCATTAAGTCCGAGGATGACTCAGCTGGTGCTGCAGTTTTCCATAGGGCGGCCGCAGAGGCTGAAAGACGAGAAGTTGGGGAAGGTGTGGATGTTTCAGAATCATTTGGGGATTCAGGAGCTGAAGAAACACCCAAGGCAATTATTAAAGCACCCAAGCGAAAGAAAGCGGCTGTGATTAAGGCTTCAGATCCTGATCCTGCACTTCTACCCAAAACCACATGACCAACTCTTACTAGAAAGAGTAAGAGAGCAAAAACTATTGCCTCTCTTAAGTCATCAGCCCCATCTGCTACAGTCCCTGAGGCAGGCAGAAAGAAGCAACAATCTTCCAGTAAGTTTCTGCTTTCCTTTATCAAACTGCTACCTTTCTCCTTTATCTAACTGTTTCTTGTTTTTTTTTTTTTTTTCGACAAACAGGACCTCAAGCATCCAAAAGACCAATCATTGCTTCTAAGGAGGAACCTTTAAGAGCTGCTATGCTCAAAAAGGCTGAAGAACTGCAAAATACCGTCCTCAAAGAACTCGAGGTACGATTTATATATTTTTTGTTAGACCTCTTCTTGCTTTCACAGAACTTTTAAATCTGATTACTTTGAATCAGGACGCAAGAAAAGAAAAGCTTTTGGATAACTCTCCAATTTCTAGACCTAATGCCTGAATCTTTTCTCTTCTTCTATTTGTATTTAGGCTGGGGCATCTGCCTCCTTGCCTAGTCATGGCCCTCTTCTGAAGTCTGTGGTTTCTTCTACTGCTCTGGATGCAACTCCTTCCTCTCAATTTGATCCATCTACAGGAGTTATGTTGCACTTCGTGGATGAGGACAGTAACTTGGTGAGCCATTATTTCCACATTGAAATCCCGTATATTGCTTCCAAATTAACTCCCGCTCATGTTTTCTGCAGCCTTCTCCGGTATATGAGCCACCTCCTCCCTTAGTGGTATCAGATAATGAACCCATAGTTCCTGAGATTCCTGTAGCCTCAGAGGTAGCAATCTCGCAGGTATCTGTTTGCCCGACAGTTGATATTGATGAACCTCCTTCTCTTCCTCAAGACCAAACTCAGGTATAGGAATATTTTCTTCTTGTTTTCCTCTTATGATTTATTTACTAACAATTACTGCTACCTCTGGATATCTCTAGGGCACTGGTACAGGTTCAGGTGCAGCTCTTTCCTCTCTTGCTGGTGGTAAAGAATCTTCCTCCTAACAAGGAGTTAGTACTCTTCCTGGTGAAACCCCAGGGCTGAGTAAGGTACATTTCTTCTCTCCAAAGCCTCTTTTTGCCTCAAACTGTATTTAGATTGTCTTGACTTGGTCTTTTGGCTTTTTGTAGCAAGTTCCAAAAGAAACTTATCCCCCTCATTTGGTTCGTAAATCAAAATGCTCCCGTCCTCATTTATCTTCTAGAGGTGCTAAGATTCCCCCCTCTGGAATTGAGAAGATCAGGCAGACAGAGATTGCCCCCCAGTTGGCATTGCTCCATTAGAGGGAGTTGGAGTGCAGGATCCTCCTCCTTTTCCATCCCCAAACCCTGCTAAGTTGCCCAAACTTTTTGAAGCACTTAGGCGACTTGAGACGAGGTTGAGATCCTCAAGACATACTTCAGCGACCTCCAGTTCTTCAGAGCAACAACAAGTCTTCCAAGAATGGGCGAGGAAGGATTTCACTGCATTATTCAGCCTCAAGGCTCTTTGTGATTTAGAAAAGGTCACAATTAAGTCTTTCAAAACTGGTCTGCTATCAAAACCTCAGCACGATTTCTTTCTCTCTTTCTTTAAGAATTTAAGGGCTCTTAGGGAGCAATACCAGAGAGCTGATAGACAAGCTAATCGGGCAAGATGCTTTATGGAGAAAGAGTCAAGCATCTCCGCTCAAGTTGATCAGTTGATGGATGAAAGCTTGCGGACAAAAGAAAGGGTTAAAGTTGTTACTTCTGAAATCCAAAAGCTGGAGGAACAACTGATTGCTCTTAAAGCTGAACAAGCAACTCTTCTGGATACCCTCGAAAACCAAATTGAGGGAGTAGAGAAGTCAAACTCGGAGTTAGAGCATACTAGGTCCCAACTTGTAAATAGCCATACTGTTTTGGCCGAACCCAGTAGGATATTTGCCATTATGCAAACATATCATTCTCGAATAATCACCTTGTGTGAAGATGTAAATTTTTTAGAATAGAATGATTTGTAACTCCCTTTTTTTTTTATTAGAATGAACATATGATTTGCTTCCTGCTCTGCTTTCGGTACTGTTTGAATTGACTTCGGGCAACCTTTTGCCCTCTTGTTTACTTTCTTCTTTCTTCTACTTCCTTCGATAGCACCAATCTTAGGACCTGATCTTGGTCCCTTGGTCCCCTTCATGGCACTTTTATTCATGCAGGGGTGTTGAGACAACCTGGGACCTTTTATTTCTCTGTAGTACCAAATGGTGACCCTGGCTCTTCTAAAATGAGGTTGATCATATTGATAGGAGCCTCAGGGAAAGGGTTAGTATCCACCATCATACTGGCTTGGGGCGAGTCAAGTAACAGCTTTCCCTTCACTATAAGATCTTGTATCCAATCTCTAAACTGGACACAATTAACTATGGAATGGTTGAAGGTATAGTGCACCTTACAATACTTTTTCCCCCTGAGTTCTTCTGGTTTGGGCATCTTTTTGGTATTGTCGGGCAAAATTACTCTTGCCCGTACCATTTCTTCATAGATCTCAGGTGCCTTGGCCAGATCGAACGAATAACTCTGGTACTTGGGTGGTTTTATGGGGACGAAACCACCATCGTTCATTACGACCTTCTGATTTTTGACAGGTTGGACTAGCCCATTTACCGTCAGTGGTTTGAAAGGTGTGGTCATTTTAGCGGCACATACATCTATGTTTTCTTCATCATGGCCATCCTCATGCTCTGGCCTGGTTTCTCCCACTTCCACACGATGAATTGCAGCTTTGTTTTTGTACAAGGGAGGGACCTTGGAAGTGTGCTTCACTTGTTGCTCTTTTTGCAACAGCCTTTCATACTTAGTGGCAGCAATTACCAATTCTTGCAGCTCGTTGAATTGTGTATCATAAAACCTCTTCCTTAAAGGTAATTTTAGAGCCCTTTGAGCAATTGATATGAGCTACGCTTGGTTGACGGGGAATTGGCATCTCATCCTTGTTTTCCTGAACCTCATCATGAAGTCCTCAGTAGATTCATGATCGTATTGTTTGACTTCAACAAGGTCATTGATAGTCAATTCTGGCTCTATTCTGTATAACTGTTCGTGGAAAGCCATCTCCATTTGCCCCCAGTTGACAATAGAGTTAGGGGGTAATAAAGAGTACCATTGAGATGCTAAACCCGCCAATGAATTCCCAAACAACCTCAATTTATAATTTGGGTTGCCTTCATATGCCACACAATGATTGGAGAATTTGAAAATGTGGTCTCTGGAGGACACGTTACTGTCTTCACCTGTGAACGTTGGGAATGCAGGCATCTTGAAGTTGAGAGGGAATGGATTTAGCTCGTTAATATATTCAGGATAAGGCTTTTGGTAAGTGACCCTGAACACTGGGCGGGCCCGCAGTTGAGCATTTTGAGCTACTATCCTTCTTAGCTCAGCCAATTCTTCCCTCAGCTGCTGAGTAGCTGAATTATCATCATGACCGATGAAAGCAGTGTCGATCTTTGGGCTCCGGTCGTTGCCTGTACCGGCTTCTCTCCTTGGTTCGGGCTTCCTCCAGTTAGTCCCCCCTCCCTTATTAGCCAACGGGGGTGGCCTGTAAGGTGGAGGTTTATCTGAAGTAGTGGTGCCTTCCTTTCTGCTAGTCTCCCCTATCATTACAGGCATGCCATACTTCGTTCTCTCTTGCTCGCTTTGCCTCCTATTATTAAATGATAATAATGAGAAGCTGAGAGGCTCTTTTTCCAGAACTAGCTCTATCACAGGTTGACTCCCTTCAAGAACCACTTTATTCTTTCCCTTATCCTTTTCTTCTTCTAAAGGTGGGAATAAGGGAATGATTGGTTGAATGATTGGTTCACTCTTCATGGTGACATGGCTCATCCTACTTTCATGAGCCCCTTTTGGAGTAGAAAACTCCAGATCGAGTCTTCTCTGTAGATTCCCTGTTAATGTACAGAGCCTACTCACTTCTCCCTTGGTTTCCAAAGAGATTCTTTCCATGCTTTTTAGTACTTGGATCAAAGTAGCTTGTAGTTCACTAGTTCCCTTCCCTTCCGATCTCTCAGATGAAGTTGGGCTTTCTAGGACCACTTGTCCTGATGGGGAAGAAGGATCTCCTGATTGATCTGTCATTAGTAGGAGAAAAGGGTGAGAGAAACCCTCTGTCGGGCAAGATCACAAAGTGTATTATCTCACCAGGCGTGCCAAAACTATGTTCGCGTCAGGAATTTCCGTCAGGGACGTTTCCTGGCCGACGAGCGCATAGCTCCCCAGGAGGTTGGTGCCGGTTGAGGACTGCTGTCGGGCTTCTGCTTTTCTGTTGAGCTTCGTCGGGCAAGGCTCTTCGGGCAAGGCTGAAAGAGAAGGACAGAGTTAACTTTGAGAGGTGCCTTTGTGGGGCCTTAGGTGTAGGCCTTGAGGCTTACAATCAAGGTTAACTTTTAAGTGCTCAGGTGTGCCACTGCCATCCTCAGCATGGCAGATGTGAAATGGATGTCGAGTTTTAGTTGTATATATGTATATACCTGATAAACCGTGTTAGTTATGATAGGTGCCTTTGTGGGGCCTTAGGTGTAGGCCTTGAGGCTTCCTATCAATAACTAAACCAGTGCTCGAACACATCATATTTATGCTCGTGAATGCAGGAGTCTTATAACTATTATACTTCTGATTACCCGAGTCCAAGAGGTAGAATGAACCCAAATAGGTGCCTTTGTAGGGCCTTAGATGTAGGCCTTGAGGCTTCCCATTAGAGTTCGTTCTTATACTCAAACGTTTCTATACCGCAGAACGGAATGAATCCAAATAGGTGCCTTCGTGGGGCCTTAGGTGTAGGCCTTGAGGCTTCCCATCAGAATTCATTCCATGCTTATGCGTTCTATGATAATCATAATATAATAGAAATAAGACTAAGAGGTAGGTCGATTACTTGCGCCCCAAGTAACTTCGGACTTCTCGTTTATCAAGGATTGTCGTGGATAGGTTAAGTCCACATAAGGTTCTTTTTTATGCCTTGAGGCCAATGACTTTTAACTGATCAAATTTACATGCTCGAGGGCTTAGAACTTAGATCTGGTTTGAACAATGAATATATATTCAAATCGGATCCGAGTACTGAGAAAGCCTTTTAATAGTCATCTTGCTAGAAATAACTTGAATATAACTGGAAGTATACAACATATTGCTAGGCTAATGAATGAAAAGACAAAAACACAAAGAAGGTCGGGCAAGGTTTAACCTTGTCGGGCAAGCCTGGTCGTCTTGCAGGTTCCTATCTTTGTGGCTTATTAAGGGTCTGAGAGCTTTTTAGGGAGGGGTAAGGAGAGGAGTTTTAAAGAGAAATCGATACTACATCAAGGTTGAACAGGGTAGCAAAGCTATTACAAGGGTTTGAGTGAAGGCTTGTCCCGAGAGGGATGAAGGCTTGGGCTGACTACAGCTTCGCTCTGAAGGAAAATCTGGCTTTGAGCAGAGTTTGTGCTTGCATTTGTTTGTTTGTTTGAGTGTCCTTAATCCTGATTTCTCTTTGTTCTTTTATAGACAACTCAGCTTGGCCTTTTGTAGCAGCAGCCTTGCCCGAATGCAACTTGCGAGGCAGTGACTCATCAGCTATATTACTTGTTCTGCCATTATAAAGTACTTTATGGGCTGTATAGCTGGTCAGTCTATACCACTTGGCTTTTGGGTAGGTGAGCAAGTGGTCTTCATAAGCTGCACCAAGTCAGAAAAGCCCCTTTCTGCTTTTCTGAATTTCGACTGGGCTTTGGCTGACTTTCCCTTCAGGCCTCCTTTTGGGCCAGCTCCTTTCTTGAGCCCAAAGTTCAAGTTTTGATCCAAACAATATCCATTTTCAATTGCAGGATTTGAATTTTACAAGACAACTAGATTTATATGTACAATAGTACAAGAGTATTAGAATGAATGGATTATGACTACCATTCAAGTGGATCAGCTCGTTTATTTAATTAATTAAACATGTATTACAACATAAAATGATAACATGCATGTGGTATATGTTACATACCATTAGGTGTACGTGTATGCACACATATCACTAGTGTATACGATCATATATACCACTAGTGTATACGCACATATTTAAACTACGATTCATAATTGGATTAAAGAAAAGATGCAACATGAGGACTTCCAATACATGAGGTGCATACGAAACGGGTATTAATTTTATATGACTAAAGGCAATCAACTTTTTTTCTCCTTGCTATTTTCCAGTAGTTGGAGGATGATAAGGAATGGGAATCAAGTGCAGGTCTTGTTTCCTTCGGACCGAAACGCCAAAGGCCTCAGTCATGTCCAGGTCTTCATCATGCTTCATTCCACTGGAGAGTTTCCAATCAAAGTGGTACAACAACGACGCAAGTGGGAACTCTACACTGGCAAGACCAAATGACATGCCCGGACACATTCTCCTTCCGGCACCAAATGGAATAAATTCAAAGTTTTTTCCCTTCAAGTCAATGGAGCTGTCAAGGAACCTCTCTGGATAAAAGCTGTCGGGATTAGTCCAGTAGTTGGGATCTCTTCCAATTGCCCATGCATTGATAACTACTTTAGTCTTGACGGGTATTTCATATCCATCAATCTTACAACTCTCTCGGCATTCCCTTGGAAGTAACAGAGGAAAAGGAGGGTGCAACCTCAGTGTCTCCTTGATCACTAAGTTCAAATACATCATCTCTTTAATTTCTGTTTCATCTACCTGCCCTTTTGCGTTGAATATTTCCCTCACCTCAGCCTGTGCCTTCTGCATTATTCTTGGATTTTTTATCATTTCTGATATTGCCCAATTTACAGTTGTAGCTGCTGTCTCTCCCCCGGCACCAAAAGTTTCCTGAAAGTTGATAATTGATACTCTAGTTAGTGAATTAATTACATAACAAATTACTTGCATCCACCCTACGTATGGTAGAACTGTAGGTGGGAATGTTGTACCTAGCATGCATTAAAGATCACAAAATTAGTTACCAAAGAGAAATCTTAATTCATAATACATAAAAGTTACTTAAAGGTCTAATATATTTTTCCCACGAGCTGAAAATTGGTTTCACTTAGTCAAGCATGAAATTGACGGAAAGTGAACTTACCAAGATTATTGCTTTGACGTTGTCAGCTGTTAGGGAAAATTCAAGGCCACTCTCCTCCTCATGAAATTTTAAAAGAACATCTATCAGGTCTTCCCTTGCTTCAACGTCTTGACTTTTGGATGTTGCCATATCTTTTTTATGTTCTTTGATGATGTTTTCCATTATCCTATCAGCTTCTTTATGTAGCCTCTCAAGTTTAGGCCTCATCCCACTTATCAGATGCAGCAAACTGACAGATGGAAAAACATCTGCAACATCAAAGCCTCCTGCCACCTTCATTGCTTGCTTCACAATATCTATGAATTTGTCCTGATCTTTTGATTTTATACCAAAGGCAGCTCGTGATGTGAATCCGTATGTGAATGAGTAAATTTGCTCAGTAATATTGATAGGCGTTTCTGCTCTTAATCGAATCAATTTAATGAGATTGAATACCTCTTCTTCCCTAAGAGATCGAAAAGATTGAACACGTTTCATGCTTAAAAGCTCAAGTGTGCAAATTTTCCGTAGTTGTCTCCAATAATCACCGTATGGTGCAAAGCCAATGTTTGTATCACCATAAGTGAGAATACTATTAGCAAGAATGTGAGGCCTTGATGCAAAGATAACATCATGGGTTTTCATTACCTCTTTGGCAAACTCTGCTGATGAGACAACTATGGTGGACACTTCTCCGAGCTTCAGGTGCATAAGCGCTCCGTATTTCTTGGCCAAGTCTCTCAGTCCGTGATGGGGTATAGAGCCAACGAGCTGGTGTAAGTTTCCTATAAATGGTAGCTTCCATGGCCCTGGGGGTAAATTTATTTTGGCTCTCTTCCCTATTTTCAGAATCATGATCAGAAAGAGCAAGAAGGTAGCCACAAGTTCGAAGGAAGGGAAATGAATCTCCATGAGGAAAATGATCCTGACTTCGGATTATACTGGCTTATTGCTTTTGGTGAAAATGTATTCATTATCTATTGTATATAACATGTCTCAATAATCTTCATTTTTTTTTCACTTCTTGTTTTGTTATGATGTTAAATTCTCTCAAATGGTTGGTATCTTTTTTTTTTCATTAACCAATAATATTATCTACACTAAAGGGTAGAGGAGTGGGCTAAGCCTCATAATAGACTAGCAATAATGCGGATCAAATTCATCTTTGGTGAAAATCGAATCTAACATCTCTCACTTACAAATGAAGGCTAAGCCTCGCAATGGGTTAGCAATAATGTGGTTCAAATTCACCTTTGGTAAAAATCGAACCTAACATCTCTCACTTACAGTTGAAGAGGAATACCAATTTGCCTTTAGCGAGAATCGAACCTAAGACTTCTCACCTACAAGTGAAGAAGAATACCATTAGACCATAATACTAAGTGACCTCAAATGGTTGTTATCTTGTTCTTATAATTAGTTAGTAATTAACAGAGCCTTTGCATGTGCTTATAAGATGTTAGACTATTTTTCATATTGTCAATTGGTTTTATGGTGGAGCCTCAACTTTCATTAAGGTATTAGGGCAAATTAGCTCATGTGAGAATCCCAGTGGCCACACGTGCTCCACATCACCCAATTCATGTTGTTCACATGTTTGGCTTAAAAATTCGTCACACATGTTAGGTGTATGAGGATGCGAATATAAAAGAGTCTCACATTAATGACATGAGACATTGTGCAAAGCCTTATAAGAGGTTGAGTCACTTCTCATATTGCCAATTAATTTTATGGTGGAACCTCAACTTTCTTCACTACTTGTCTGAAAATCTTGTTTTTTATCAATAACAAATGGTTGGTGTAGTTGTTTTCTTTAGTAATACTCCTACATCAAAACTGAGTTTCAGGAAGTAAAGTGATCACTTTTAAGTTACAAAGTTAAAGTAGGATTAAATTCAAGTTACAAAGGGTATAGCTAAAAATAAGCCTTATTGTGATTATAAAAATACTGTAGACTCCAGTTGGTGGACAAAAAAGATTCAGGCGTTTGAATTGTACATTTTGGCTCTAGTTCCGACTTCTAACTTCCGTCCATTTTTGCCGATGCTCAACAACCTTAGATACTGAAGCGATTATTTTTATTGGACTTTGTTTGATGTATACGCCCATATGACTATGTCCTAGACAGGGCCGGCGTTGAGGGGTGCAAGTGGTGCTACCGCACAGGGCATTCAAATTGAAAAGCTCTTGATTTTTCAATTTTGCATACATATACGTATATATAGTAATAAGTGTAGAATATTACCAACTTGAGTCTTAGTGTAAGTGGAATTATTTCTTCTTTACATCAGCCTAGGAGATGGGTTCAAAGCTCATCTCCATCATTTTTTTTTCAGTTTATATTTTTATTAAATGCATAAGCTTCCACAAAATAATATAAAATTCACCATAATAACATGAAAATTCGAACCATGACCCTTTAAATAGTTAAGGAAAAACAATACGCCATCTTTTCACTTGTTGATTTGTTAAATTTGTTTGTGCTATTAGAATTTATAGAAGCTTAATTGAAAACTAAAATTATTATTTTGAACAAAAAAATAAAAAAAATAAAATTCTTAATACTTTTTACGGCCTCCAATTCACTTTCGCACAGGCCCTGAAATCTCAGGCCGGCTCTGGTTCTAGATGATTACAAAAATCGTGTAAAACGTTAGCAGACAAAGAAAACTTCAAGAAATTCACTGGAAGATCCAACGTCGACTCAGTGTTTGGTGCAAAGCTAGCATCTTTGGACGGTCAAGCCTCTGATGCTGTCAAACACGTCTTCACCCCCAAATCATCCAGCATCTGCAAAGGCCAAACTACAGTGGTATTGAGTTGGGAAAATCATTTGTGGTATTTAGCGGGGACTAGCACAATTTATAGTATGTTCTTTTTATGCCTTGAATGATAAATGATTTTTTTTTTTAACAAGTGCTAATGAAATAATTCTTAAATGAATATTAAAAACAATACAAATCAACAAGATTAATATTGGAACTATTAATAAAAAATTGACTAATGAAAATGCTGGTTTTCCAAATTTTGCCATTCCAAATTTTGACTAATGAAAATGCTGGTAGTGGCAATAATTATGCCATTCCAAAATTTTCATTCTGGTGCTAATGAAAATTATGGTTTTCTTTAAAAATATATTATATTACTCTTTGAAAAAATAAATAAATATACATTAGAGGTTATTTTAGGAATAATAGTGGGTGGAGAAATTTTTTTTTTTTTAATTTTTTAATTTTTTATGATGGGTGAAATTAGGGGTGGGCAAACGGGCCCTGGACCCGCGGGTAGGGGTGGGTATTGGCAGTTCGGGGCAGGTACGGGGTGGGTCTGTATTCTTTTAGATACAAAACAGGGCGGGGCGGGGCGGGTCCAAGTAAACACAGGGGCGGGCCGGTTCCAATTTTCTGAAGTCGCGGGCCCCTGGCCCGAACTGTTTGCAAACCTCACACACTCTCAAATCTCTCTCTCACACACACTCAAATCTCACAAACGCACACACATCTCAGCTTTCTGGAAGATTCTCCCGAGTCCCTCCCTGCCGATCTCTCTCTCTCTTTCAGTCTTCCCTATCGATCTCTTTCTCCCAGAGTCATCCCTCTCCATTCGTCGATTCTCCCGAGTCCTCCCTCTCGATCTTTCTCTCCCAGAGCCTTCCCTATCGATCTCTCTCTCCCAGAGTCCTCCTTCTCGATTCATTGATTCTCCCGAGTCCTCCATTTCTATCTCTATCTCCGAGAGTCTTCCCTCTCGATCTCTCTCTCCCGAGTCCTCCATTTCTATCTCTATCGCCATCGTCTCCTGACTCTTCTCCCAATCGTGACCACTCATCATCGCTCTTGAAAACACCACCATAATCTAAGCGGTTCAGCAACTACAGCAACTAATAGGTATGCCTAATTTCGCATTTCAGTATTGTTGGGTAGAATTGAAAAGAACCCAGATGGAGAGTTTTAATTTTTATTTGAATTGCATGTAATCCAGATGAAAATTTGAATTTTCGAGCTACGGTTTTTAGATTTTTTTTAATTTGGGATTTCAATTTTATTGGTTTTTCTCATATATGATAATGGTTATGGTTTTTCTAGCGAATTCTGATTATTTTACGATCTGGGTGTAATGATTTTAGATGGGGATCAAGTATAATACGTGTGTAGAGGTTCTTCTTTGAATTGCTATGTGTGCAACAACTTTGTTCAGTTAGCTATCTAATTGTTGATTCTCAGTTAGGGTTTTGAGCATCCAAGTATCAATTCTTTGTGGGTTTGATTTGTCAAGAGTTTTTTTTTTTTTTTTTTTTAATGAAAGAATAAGAATTTACTTGCTTTACTGAATTTTGGAAAATCATGCTGTGAAGGATCTTGCAGGACTTGTTGAAGTCGTCTTTTTATCCGCTTTGGGAGCTTGATTTGGCTTGATTTCAGGCCACTGGTTCGAGTTTGGTTGTCCTTCTGATGGTAGCAGTGGCGAAGGATGCAGCGGCAGAGGATGAAGGTGTTAGGGTTTTTTATGCTGGGCTTTGTTTCGTTGTCCTATTGTATTTGGCCTTGTAAATGTGAATGTGTTGTTGGTAATAAAAAAAAAAAGCAGCCCAATGTCAGACCCAAAAAAAAAAAAAGTAATTGGACCCGTAGACCCGTCCTGAACCGGCCTGTTTAAAACAGGCCGGGTTAGGTTCGGTTCCTAAATTCAAAATCTCTCTACCCGGCCCGCCCTGGCCCGTTACATTTTAAAAAGGGTAGGTATGGTTCCTCCAAATTTGGGCCCGGCCCGGCCCGTGCCCACCCCTAGGTGAAATTATAATGTGGGTGTAGAAATAGGACAATGGAGTGTTAAAATCCCACATTGGTGGGTTCAAAGAAACCCAATGAGTTTAAATAGTATTACCCTACTCTAATTAATACCAAGGCCTTTTGTGGTAAAACCCCACACCTGACGGATTTAACAGGTGGTTAAGTTGGGGACAATATTGATGTCGTTAAAGTGAGGGCGTGCTAGGCAATCTAAAAATCCAATATGGTATCAGAGCCCATGGTTTTGGGCCCGTGCAAGCCAATGAGCTTGTGTGCAAGCTAACGAGCTTGTCATCCATAAGGACAACTCTGAACTCTTAATATAGAGACGATCGTTGAGTTACCTTGAAAACAAGTGGGCCCAACGGGAGCCGACCTCTGAGTTTCAATAACCGATGTGTGGATCTCCACGTGTGAACCACTAAATGGGGTTACACGTGAGGGGGAGTGTTAAAGTCCCACATCGGTGGGTTCAAAGAAACCCAATGAATTTAAATAGTATTACCCTACTATAATTAAAACCAAGGCATTTTGTGATAAAACCCCAAACTTGCTAGATTGGGCAAGTGGTTAAGTTGAGAACAATATCAGTGTCGTTAGAGTGGGGACAATCTCAATGATCTAAAAATCCAACATAGGGTGGGTCTATCAGCACTAAAAAAAGATGGCGTTATTCATGTTGCCTAGGGAATAGGGCTCAATTTTGATTTAATAGTAGGGCTGCCATTGGGTTCTTTTTGCAGGCCGTTTGTCACACAGAAAACATGGATTCTGCCCAAATGAGCCATGTCTTGGGCTAGGTTGGATGGATAGAGTCGGAATGGATCTTTCGCCCCTAAATTAGCCTGTAATAATAACAAAACAGATATTAATATTTATACTATTTATAAATGTAAGAATAATAACAATTATATTAATTTAAATGGAGTTGCTCAGTAGTCTCATTGTCGAGTTGAACATAAACGTCCTTGAACATGTCAATCTCCTGGAACTTAGAATCCTCTTGAAACAAACAAACAAAAAATGAAAAAAAAAATGTTTGTAATTCTAATAGAAATTAATATTTATTAGAATTTAAAATTAATATACTTTTACCTTACTTCACTGCTCCAACTTAATCAGTGAAGAAGTTTGTTTTTCGGCCTGTTGATCTTGTTTGCCCTAGCTCTCTTCTGTAACACAAAATGTACATATTAGTGCGTCTATTTGAAAGAAAGTATTAAGAGATTTTAAAAAATTACTAAACATTTAATAATTTATTATTAAAATATTGTTAATATATTTACCAAATAAATTGCTTGAATAGCCACTCCCAATCCTCTAGGCGCCCCACCAACTCCTTAGGGCAAACCCTCTTCGAGAGCAGTCTCTGAATCATCATATAGCTCATAATGTTTCTGAAGGTCGCTTTTCCACTGTTTGTATTGGGCTATCCAGCTTGTCATCCATGTTCTCAATATCATAGTTTGCCTAAAAATATGAAAGTTATTTATTTATCTATTTATTTTAATTTGGCTGCAAAGTCCATCCTACTTTAGCATTGCTATCATAGGAAGTGACTTTCAGGAGAATTTACTGATAAACAAGAAAAATACAATATGTCAAGGGGACATGAGGCCAAACCCTGACCATTAAAGAATTCATAAAAACAAGTTCAAACCTCTTTCAACAAAACCTATAACAAGGAAATTTATAGAGTTTATGAGAATAAGCTGCTAAAGCACAAGGAGGGCATGAATCCTACCAAAGAACACCAGGGTGATAACACCATAAGTGGCCAAACAATCAGCAACTTGATTACCCACCCTAAAAATATGAGAAATTTGAACATGCATGGAGGATTGTAAAACTCGACAATTATGCCAATTGACCAACAACTTCCAAGGGATCGATGTCAAAGAAGGTGAAGATGAAGAAAGAAGATGAACAACAATGAGGAGTCACACTCAATCCATAATGAATGACAACCTTTATCCTAAGCTAAAGATATAGCTTGAATATCAACGTGTAGTTCGACATCCAAAGAAGAGGCCAAGCCTATTGAACCTGCAAAACAACCAAGGGAATGACCCGTAAACTTCTGAAATATACCACCAAATGCAGCCACATCAGAGGAACCTCTTGCAACACCATAAGTATTTACTTTGATCTAAAACTGCGAAGGCGGGTGCCATAACACCTCAATAATTTTTGGAGCTTTAGCAGGATGTCCATAAACAGCAATGTCCATGAATACCAGTAGAATGAAGAATGCAAAGCTCTCCACAAAATTCTTCATACAACCGGAATTGAGAGAATCAATTTCAAGGAGTTGAATTTAATAGACCTTACAACATAATTGATGGAAGCAACCTCCTCATGAAAATGAAGAGCGCTGCGAGCATGCCAAATAGAATAAAAACCAACTCCAATCATACCCCACCAAAGTAGCTGCACTTGGGGTACCAAAACCTTGTTGTAAAGGATAATGGAAAAGCTAAAAAAATATCTTGAAATAGATATTGAAGTCTGAATAATTCCAAAACAGTAGACCAAATTTGACGTGCAAAAGAGCACTCAAAGAAAATATGTGAAGCAGTTTCCATACCTTCACAATAAAGATAGCACATAGATGCTATGGCAAAACCTCTTCGTTGCAAGATATCATCAGTTAACATCTTACCATGTAAATACTTCCACAATATAACTGAATTATGAGGGCAAATTCAACATTGCCAAACCCATTGTTCCCATTGAACCACTGGTTGCTTATTACGCTTAAAATCATAAGCTAAAGATAAAGAAATGTCACCATTTGAAGTAGACATCCAAACCATTTTGTCATCATTCCCAGACACTTAAGGAAGCCCAATGAAGAAATATCATCCTAAATGGACGCTAGCCATGGATGTAAAGTAGGTTGGGAGTCCAACAACCATCCACAATAAAACCAGAAACTTTAGCTCGAGAAGCCTTGCATATAGCTAGTGGAATACCAAGCCTATCAACTATTGGAAAATCTAACCATCTCGCATGTCAAAAATTAATATTTTCACTAGCACCTATCACCCATTTTGAGCCATGTAAAATATCTAAAAAAAGAGGGCGTATACCAAGCCAAATGGAGGAACTCTTGTATCTAGAATACAATTGTCCAAGACAATTAAAAAACTGTGAAGCCATAGATGAGGTAACCAAAATATCCCAAAACTTTTTGAACAAAAGGCCTTATTTAAAGCTGAAAAATTACAAATGCCAAGACCTCCTTCATTTAAAGGAACACAACATTTTTTGCATGCCACAATAGAAAATCCACAAGAATTAGCACATCCTGTCCAAATGAAATTTCGAGTCCAACTATGAACCTGATTTAATACCGTAAGTGGCCAAGAATAAACCGAGAAAGTATGAGATAACATGCTTACCACAACAGACTTGATCAAAGTAACCCAATCAATCATTGAGAGAGAGCGACTTTGCCATTGAGAAAGACGATAATATATTTTATCTGCTAATGCTTAAAAATATGCCCTCTTAAGTTTGCCCTTAAAAATAGGAATCCCCAAATAAGTAAATGGAAGCTCACCTTCAGAGACATTAATCTAGGATAAAATACTCAAACGACAAACATAAGCAAATTTCCCAATATAAACACGAGACTTAGGTTTACTAATAAGTTGACCATAATTCATACCATATTCTTCAATAAAATGCATAAGGTCCATAAGGCTGCACTTGTCACCTCTGCAAAAAAACCACAATGTCATCCGCATAGAGAATATGAGAAGGAGGAGTCACTCCCTTAAGGGAAGAAATATTTTTATCCTTTCTAGAATTTACAAGATCCACTAGGCCTCAACTAAGAACCTCTTCAACAAGACAAAAAATGAGAGGGGAGAGAGAATCCCCCTAACAAGCACCCCTGCTACATCCGAAAAATCCAACAAGTGAACCATTGAATAATATAGATAGTCAGGCTGAAGAAAGGATTGCACGAACCCATTGAACAAAAGTGTCATGGAAACCAAAAGTTATGAGCACCCGATCTAGAAAGTCCCAATTGAGAGTATAAAAAACTTTAGCAACATCAAACTTAATAGTGACATTACGCCCCAAACACTTATTGTCTAATAAATTAACACACTCAGAGGCCAACAAAATGCAATATGAAATATGCCTGCCCTTAAGAAATGTGTATTGATTCGGCAAAATAATTCGAGCAGCCACAAAGAGCAAGTATATCTGCAAGAATCTTTGTAATGACATTGAAAATAAAATTAGCCTTGGCTATTGGCCGAAATTGAGAGATAGAATCTTCCACTTAGACTTAAGGAATTAGAGCCACAAAACTAGAATTCAAATTGGTTAAAATATAACATGTCTTGAAGAAATCTTGGACAGCCAAAGAAACCTCCAATCCAACGAAATCCTAGCAAGCATGGAAAAAATAACCGCAAAAAAAAAAAAAAATACAGTTTGTTTAATCTCCTCCGATGTGGGAATAGGCAATAAAATATCATTTTCAGGTGTAGTAACCAATGGAGGAATAAAACGAGTAACTTGACCTGTGACAATAGCAAGACCATCATCATGAAAAGCATTAAAAAAAATGCTCCACCACATGATTGCGCAAAATCTCATCATCCTCAACCAATTCCGAATCGATACGCAAAGAAGAAAAAAAATTACGAAACCTACGAATTTTCGCCGAAGTATAAAAATAACTCGTATTACGGTCTCCATCTCGCAACTATTTAGATCGTGTTTTATCCTGCCAGAACTTTTCTTGAACTAGCAGTGCATGAGACAAAGTAGAATGAGATTGTAGTTCATCCCCATGACGTTCATTAGTAAAACCTCTGTGGAAATTTCTAACTGATTTTTTTCTAAAGCCTCTCTAGCATTGTCCACGAAAACATTGACATTTCCAAAGACATTAGCATTCCAATGTCTAAGAATAGGCTTTAACAACTTGAGCTTTTGTTGAAGAATATACATAGGACAACCATAAACTTGAATAGACTGCCATGAATTTAACCAAATTAATAAAATCAGGATGATCTAACATCATGTAATGAAAACAAAAAGGAGTAGGAACTTGAGCTACAAACTTTTGAAAAGAAACTAGAAGATATGTATGATCTGAAGAATGACGAACCAATGTGGAGCAATTGGTGATAGGCTAGGCATCCAGCCATGCAGTAGAACAAAAGCATCGATTTAATAACATTTCAATATGAGATGAAATGCCACGTCCATTAGTCCAAGTGAAGGGGGATCCCTTAACATCAATCAGAACCAAACCACACGTATCCACCATAGTTTAAAACTCCTCACATGGTATTCGACGATGAAAAATATCCTCTATTTTCTCATGCGCGTCAAGAACCGCATTAAAATCACCCAAAATAAGTGAAGGACCTGAAAAGCCGGCATAAATTTGAGCAATAGAAAGCCAAAGCGGTCGACGTTCCACCATCGTTGTAGCAACATAAATAAAAGTAATACAATGGGCAGTGCCAATTACTAAAAATTGAATAGTAATATGTTGACTTGAAGCAGATAAAACCGTAGGAGATAAAACATTAGCTGTGTGAAAAACCCAAATATTAGGCAATCTTTGACCTCTATCATTTACTCTCAGAAAATGCATACCAATAGATTTCCAAAAAGATGGATGAATTTTCATTGTAGAAGTCATAGGTTCTGTGACATCCCACATCGCCCAGGGGAGTAATCGTTAAATATATATTCTCATCCCTACCTAGTACGAGGCCTTTTGGGAGCTCACTGGCTTCGGGTTCCGTAGGAACTCCTAAGTTAAGCGAGAAGGAGGCCAGAGCACTCCTATGATGGGTGACCCACTGGGAAGTTCTTGTGTGAATTCCCAGAAACAAAACCGTGAGGGCGTGGTCGGGGCCCAAAGCGGACAATATCATACTACGGTGGTGGAACGGGCTCGGGAAGTGATCTGCCCCGGGCCGAGATATGACGAAATGGTATCAGAGCCAATCTCTAGCCCAAAGTGTGCCGACAAAGACGTCAGGCCCCTAAAGGGGGTGGATTGTGCCATCCTACATCGACAGGGAAGTGATCCTTAAATGTATATTCTCATCCCTACCTAGTATGAGGCATTTTGGGAGCTTACGGGCTTCGGGTTCCGTAGGAACTCCAAAGTTAAGCAAGAAGGAGGCAGAGCACTCCCATGATGGGTGACCCACTAGGAAGTTCTCGTGTGAGTTCCCAGAAACAAAATCGTGAGGGCGTGGTCGGGGCCCAAAGCGGACAATATCGTGCTACGATGGTGGAGCGGGGCCGGGAAGTGATCCACCCCGGGGCGGGATGTGACAAAATGTAATATCCCACATTGCCCAAGGGAGTGATCTTTAAATGTATATTCACATCCCTACCTAGCACGAGGCTTTTTGGGAGCTTACTAGCTTCGGGTTCCGTCGGAACTCCGAAGTTAAGCGAGAAGGGGGCTAGAGCACTCCCATAATGGGTGACCTACTGGGAAGTTGCTCGTGAGTTCCCAGAAACAACATCGTGAGGGCGTGGTTGGGGCCCAAAGTGGACAATATCATGCTACGGTGGTGGAGCGGGCCCGGGAAGCGGTCCCCTCCCGGGCCGGGATGTGACAAAATGGTATCAGAGCCAATCCTTGGTCGGAAGTGTTCCGACGAGGACGTCGGGCCCTTAAGAGGGGTGGATTGTAACATCCCACATCGCCCAGGAGAGCGATCCTTAAATGTATATTCACATCCTTACCTAGCATGAGGCCTTTTGGGAGCTCACTGGCTTCGGGTTCTGTCGGAACTCCGAAGTTAAGCGAGAATGGGGCTAGAGCACTCCCATAATGGGTGACTTACTGGGAAGTTGCTCGTGAGTTCCCAGAAACAACATCGTGATGGCGTGGTTGGGGCCCAAAGTGGACAATATCGTGCTATGGTGGTGGAGCGGGCCCGGGAAGCGGTCCCCTCCCGGGCCGGGATGTGACAAAATGGTATCAGAGCCAATCCGTGGCCGGAAGTGTGCCGCTGAGGACGTCGGGCCCCTAAGAGCGGTGGATTGTAACATCCCACATCGCCCAGGGGAGCGATCCTTAAATGTATATTCACATCCTTACCTAGCACGAGACCTTTTGGGAGCTCACTGGCTTCGGGTTCCGTCGGAACTCCGAAGTTAAGCGAGAAGGGGGCTAGAGCACTCCCATAATGGGTGACTTACTGGGAAGTTGCTCGTGAGTTCCCAGAAACAACATCGTGATGGCGTGGTTGGGGCCCAAAGTGGATAATATCGTGCTACGGTGGTGGAGCGGGCCCGGGAAGCGGTCCCCCCCGGGCCGGGATGTGACAAAATGGTATCAGAGCCAATCCCTGGTCGGAAGTGTGCCGACGAGGACGTCGGACCCCTAAGAGGGGTGGATTGTAACATCCCACATCGCCCAGGGGAGCGATCCTTAAATGTATATTCACATCTTTACCTAGCACGAGGCCTTTTGGGAGCTCACTGGCTTCGGGTTCCGTTGGAACTCCGAAGTTAAGCGAGAAGGGGGCTAGAGCACTCCCATGATGCCCCACTGGGAGGTTGCACATGAATTCCCAGAAATAAAATCGTGAGGGCGTGGTCGGGGCCCAAAATGGACAATATCATGCTACTGTGGTGGAGTGGGCCCGGGAAGTGGTCCCCCCCGGGCCGGGATGTGACAGGTTCTACCAAACAAAGAAAATCAGGAGAATATTTTCTGACAAGGCTCCATAAAAGCTCATCTAGTGGGGTGATTTGCTAAGCCCCGAATATTCCAATAAATGGTCTTCATGGATCATAAGGAGCCATAGCAGCAACCCTAACACGAGTTTGAATAGTCTCACGCTCGTAGGTAAGATAACCAGATTCTTGTTGTTTTTTTCGTAATATTCTTTTCTGAGATTTTGATATAAACAAAGTCATGTCATCCTTATAAACATTATTTTCACCATCCAAATCATTGTTTTCTCTACCTGCAATATTATTTTGAAAAGCATCTTCCTCCACCATAGTGTACCATTCATTAACCTTTTGAATTTCAGAGCAAACTTGAGGAGATAAAGAAGGATGACTAGCCTCTTGAACTTGAGAAACAACTTGAACTAAGTTATTAGCATTACATCTCTCAGAGAGCACAGGAGAAGAGTTTAACTGAATACCTATAAAGGGAATATCCATTGGAGTATCAGAAACATGGTACAAGTTGTATCATTTTCATCAACTAAACCTTCCACAAAATGTGAAGGAGAAGCGTCATCCAAGCCTTTCGCACTAGAGAGGGAGTTATTACTAACCAAACTAGCCTTAGCCAACTGAGTAACCACATGATCATGAGAAGCTGGAGTTTCTGAAATGTGTGCAGTGTTGTCCCATTGTTTTGTAAACCATCCACAACATGTATGGGCGCAACATCACCATTATCCAAACCTCTCATACTTGAGTTAAACTCATTATTGACACGAACTTTACCTTCTGGTTGATTAAAGATCGATTTTGACTCGAATGTTATCCTGCTTTTTCTCATTGCGCTTCACAATTCGTGATCTTGCACCTTCCTTCTCAACTACATGCCCACGCTTAATATCCCTTGCAGCAACATGACAGGTAGCAGGCAAATGCCCAATATTTCCATAAACAGAGCAAAAATCAGGAAGTTTTTCATATATTATTTCCACAAATAAAACCTCTCCATTATCACGTTCAACCATAAGTGAAGTGGGAGGCATTTTAGAAAGGTCAATATCCACTAATATTCTAGCATACAAACCAAAATTCACATGCTATTGCCTGGTCCAATTGGATTGGTACTCCAACTCCCCAGTGATTTCCATTAGGGTTTGAGGTTCCCAATATTCCAATTCCAAATCATATAGACGAATCCACACTTACACATGGGTCGACTTCTGTTTGGAGGGTGAGAAATTTGGGGACTATTGGGAAATTCTAAATAATCCAGGATTAAGGTTGAGTGTACCAACTGCCCAAACTCGTCTCATGTCCTCGATGTGGTCAAAACGCAGAGAGAAAAAACATTTCCCCAAAGGGATTAAACGCCAAGCCTTAATAACCTACATGGTCTCAAGCTTATTTCTAAGATCAACCATTTGAATTGGTGTAGAACCCTTTGGTAAAAGCATAGACCAATCAAAGATTGTTTGCAACGATCCAAGCCTTTGGAGAAAAGCATCTTTAGAAATCTTTACTGATACATAACCACCCTTTTCATATGGAATGGGGAGTTGAGATAAAGAAATCATAGGGTGTTTGAGCAACTGGGCAAACAATTGCTTGGAAGGAGCGGGTTTCGCAATGGCAACATCGGGTTCGCTGCCTAAAACACTTCAAGGAACAATAGGGAAACGAGGACCAGAGTGGAGATTTGGCACAACCGTCATAGTGGCAGCTACAAAACCCTATTAAAATAATATTGATAATATTAAAATAATATAGTTGTTATTAATATTTGTATACTTTTTATTGAAAAAGAATAAAAGTTGAGAATTTGTATACTAACCGACAACTCATGCCGCACCACCTTCCTCATCTCTTACGGAATTGCTCTCCAAGACTCCCACCGCTTAGGGCAGTGGCTTCGAACAACAACACTATTGTTGTGGGCCAAGCTGCTATGCTGCTACAGCATAGCCGCTGCACGATGTTGCTCATCATATGCAACAGTGATCCGACTGTTCGCCACGCGTGTCACCTTCATCGTCTTCAACTGTCAACATGGTCCCCTGGTGTTTTTCTTAGCCACAAAAAGGAAATTTAATTGTCAAACACATACTTAAATTCTACCAAAAATCCGGCAGAACCTTCCTTAAAAATATAACATTTTTCAAAACTTGCAAACAGTAATACAACAAAAATTCATATCTAGTCAACAGTTTCAACAATTCAATTATACATATTGAAATGAAACCGACATTCGAAGCATGCAACCAGTTATATTCAACAACAAATATTTTTAAAATGAAAGCAATTACGATATAAAAAGTTATTAAATATTATGTGTCGGGATGCCTCTTCATCGACTATGGATCCGAAGAAGTCTCATCCGGATGGTCGACTGTGCGAGGTTGGCGTTGAGTTTGACGTGTGCTAAGTGGATGCAACACCAAAGACATCGATGATGCGGTCGCTTGAGGCATATTAAGCGCAACCGGAGCAACTGACAAAGGCTTCATAGTCAGTGGAGCACTTAAAGCCACAACAGTAGGTGTAGGAGTTGCAGGACATGCACAGGTTACAACCTTACAGTGAGAAATAAGCCACAACATCTATACAATTTGTGAACCATAAAAATATAAAATTAATCCTTAAATTACACTATTCGTCGCATAAAGACTCTTACTCGACCAATCTTTAGATTTCGCCGCGTAATATTTTTGATTTAATTATAAACCGTTATTCTTTTAGGCTCTTATAAATTAACTTGTTCTTTTGTAAATAAAGTAATTTTTTTCACGGATGATCTTGAAAAAAAGATCTTTGCCTAGGGCTTGCCTAAACGTTAGGAGGCTAGTCATCGCCTCGATTAGTCCATAGGCGTTTGAAAATGAAGAAAGTGTGTGTAGACCCGCTTAGGCGTCCGTCTAGCCTGCTTCCGCGCTTGTCTAGCCAGCCTAAACCCACCTAGGCACCCACCTATATCGTGACTCTCACTTAGACAGAAAATCAATAACTTTCATTTTTCATTTTATTTTGTCAATAAAATGTAGGAGATTTGTTAAATACTTGGATGAACACTCATTATATGCTTGTTCCTCATGTTTTCAATATGTTCTAATATTTTATATTCTATATGTAACTTTATTTGTAATTGATGTATCACAATACTATTATGTATTTTTTTAAGTATAAATAGGCACTATTTACATAACATATAATAAATTTACTTAAATCCGCCTAGTCCACTTGGGCCCTCACTTAGCCGCCTAGACGCTAGACCCCAACCCGCCGCCTGACTAGAGCCTAACGTCTTTTAGAAGCTTGAATTTTAATAGCAATGAAAACAAAATGCGAATCAACGAATATAACTTATGTAATTTAAAAATCATATGTATGTCTCATAACATTAGCAAATATGAAGGTTATCACCAAATATCTCTTATGATTAGGTGATCTAATGGACAAAGTATCACAATTATTATGTATACTAATATGTCGTTGGTGATATAATAACGTCAAGCAATACCCTGTTGTGAACATCATGTAAGTGAACATCATGTAATACTTTCATGATAGTGAATATAGATGAAAAGAAATGTTATGCTATATATGGTCCTATTGTTGTAATGAATCATTTTAATTATTAAAGTGTGTACAATACTATGGTGAATAAACTTAGTTGGTAATAGCCTTAGGCGACGTAAAACCTTTATTAAATAGAAATGATTAGAAAAAGCACAGGCACTATTCGCTTTTAGGCGAAGCACTTTGCTAGTCGCAGGAATAAAATAAAAAATATAATCAATTCTATTAGGGTTTAGGGTCTTCATTGCCTAAACGTTTGGGATGGAGATGGTTTTGTCGCGCTTGAATATTCATACGTCACTCTAATGTTCTGTGCGCAACGAAGTTTTAGGTTATTCGCGGCTCTAAATTTCCTTACTCGCCGAAAATCTAAGGTATTCATCGTGCAAATATTATTTAATATATTTTATTTCTTTTTAATTTTATAACAAATGTAATAAATAAAATTTATTTTACATACAAAATACAATAAATATCATTAAATTTATTTCGCAAGTTTACACTAATTCTCATCCGAACTATGATAAATATCACTATCGTCACTTTCATTATTTTCAGGATTCCATTTGTTCTTATCGATAGGTATGTCACCATTGTCATTCATGCCATTAGGTGCATTGTATCACAGCAGATCACCAATGTCAATTGTAATTGAATCTATTGGTATTTCAATTTCAGGAACTCTAACTACTTGAAACGGTTTTTGGACAAATCAGTACCTGGAGTGTTGTCATCTTTAATACATTCCTAATTAAAGATTAACTCTAATCAAGTAAGTAATCCTAATTTAAATAAATTAGGGATAATTGCACAATTATCTCAAGATATTATTTCCTTTTTAATATCTTGGGAATATTTAGAGAATATTTCTCCATTAGGCCATTAAGTACTATATGGCCGGCCTTAACCCTATAAATACCCCATATTCTACCAAATTTTGAGAGCTTTTTGCAATCCTAAAAAGCCTTAAACACTTTACTCTCTCAGAGAAACTAACTTAGGTATCGGAGATCCATTGACCTAACCCCTCACCTCGTGGGTGCGTGAGGCTTAGGTCTCTGATCAAAGGTGTTGATTGTTTTGCAGGTGCATTTTTGTCAAGACTGAAGACGACAGAAATTTGCATCGACAAATTTGTGCTTTCATTGAGAGCTGATTCAAAATACTCAAAGAAGCCTGATTCATCAGTTTCTTGAATTTTCTGTTACGTTGAATTTCTCACACGTTGTATCAATTAATTTTTCCCAGAAACGTTTCTTGATCAATCCCTGGAGAAAGGATACAATGGTAGGAAATTCAGAAACTACGACGAACGGAACCCTACACGTGGAAGGATTTGGACCGAAGAGTGGAGACGAGGACATAGCCGCACGACGGAGATCCTTAAGGCTTAACACAACGGTAGGAGGAGCCCCACCGTAGCGGAGCTGCGCCACCACCATCACCACCGTGACCCAGCAGCCACGATAAAGCCACCAGGCCACGACACCACTCCATAGGCAACTAAACCTTAGGTAGGAGGCCCAGGTTCACTTCCAAGCCCATGGGCAGGAGGCCTAGAACTTGGCAGCTACCACAGCAAGCCTGGCCCAGCCCAATGCAGCAGCACGCTTGAACCTGAGCCCAGAATTCTGCAATTGCTACTAACCAGGCAGTTCAACGGGCCTAAGCCCAAGCCACTTAGCCAGCAAGCTAAGATGTGGCAGCCCAACGGCCAGGAGGGCCCACAGCCGGGTAGATCCAAGGCGAGTAAGTGCCGGTTCAATACGCTCTATGACCCGCTCTAACGATCCGACTCGCGACCTAATCAATTCTGAGGCCACCTCCAGCGATCCAGATTCTGACCATAGGTCCAGCGATCAATTCAGGGTTACTTACACCCCACTTTTCTGTAGGAATGCCCGCTTTGGGCTCAAGTTTTGTACCTGCAGTCTACTATACATCCACTACACATGAAGACGCCCATCATCCAAGCTCTTCCAATCCAAATGGTGAGCACCCCCTGCCCTAAGGTCACTAATTTGATGAACGCCCTCGTGCAGCAGACAACCTTGGTGAACTGACTTATCAAGTGCATCGAGATGCAGCACATCCCAGATGAGGTGTCCTGATCGAATCTGGACAAGGGTGGAAGAACGTGACTCATTCCAGCGACGTCCTGGCAAAGAGCTACTCAGCTCGCCACGAATTAAGCGTTCGAGCAGTGTACACTCTAGTTTGGGCCCTCGGGGAAACGTCTTCTCCCGCCTTGATATGCAGAGAAGCGTTCATTCTCGACTCAACTCATGAGTTAATGTGAATTCAAGGTTGGGTCCGTATTTCGACGAGCACCCAAAACCTTTCAGGAGAAGCGTCCACACGAGGTTAGGCCCGTAAAGAGATCCTTCTACGAGGCAACTGAGTAGGCAGTCGCATGACGCACAGAGAATAGCACGTGAGCAGCCTTACTCATGTTCCACTGGCAGCCTTCGCCAGGCGTGATGACAAACAGCACAACATAGACTACGTGCACAGCAATTTGAAATAGATAAGCAGAACATGCTGAATAGCAACATAGACTAGTAGGTTAACACTAGGGGCAGTTGGAGGCTCTACTGCCCCACCAGGCACAAATCCAGATGAAAGGTTCATAGTATAGCAATTACACGGTTTCCAAGGTATTGACATTACTGACAATGCCTTCCGTAGAGACGTGGCCAACCTGAGCAGGTCACCCTTTAGACAAGATCAGGCAGACGGAACCACCGCGGAAGTTCAACCTGCCGCATTTCACCTTGTTTAGGGGAGATGAAGATCTGGACAGATACTTGATGCACTATCGAAGTGCCATAACCCTCTATGCCAACAATGATGCTCTCATGTGCAAGATTTTTGCCACGACGCTACAAGGCAAGGCGCAAGACTAGTTCTACACCCTGCCACCACGTTCAATCCGAAACTTCGACGAACTTGGTTATCACTAAGGAAAATTCATCCTACCGCTCAATCAAGAAGAGATCTGACCATTTTTTCAGCATAAAGAATGACCCGAATGAGTCATTCTACACTTATGTCAAAACATTCAAGGCAAAGAAGGCAAAGATCATTGGATGCGATGACAGCACCGCGTGCTCAGCTTTTCGAAAGAGGCTCTCAGCAGATTATCCACTTTTTGGAGAATTGATTATAGGTGAGCTGTCCCTGGCAAACTCTTATGCTTTGGCAGAAAAGAGCTCCCTGCTTTTCGAAATGTGTTCCCATAAGCCGCTTGAGTAGCCACAAAAGCAATCCAGGAGATAACGCAGGGACTAGACCCTAGCTAAGGGAGGCACAACACCCAAGACGTACACCAGGTTCTCAGTCCCGGTTAACCAGATCCTTCACAACCTCAAGGACAAGCCATGGTTCAAGCTGTCACCACTTTTAAAGAGCAACACCTTTAAGATGGACCAGGGCACACAACCAATGATTACACCACATGGAAACGGTACCTTGTGCAACTTGTGAAGGAAGGCAAGTGTGACCAGTATGTCGACAGACCAACTGCCCGGCCAAGGCAAGAAGCATATGCCGATGCTGAACCCTCAACTAAGACAATCCGAATCAACAGAATCTTTGCCGAATCCCAGCATCTGGGGGCCACCAATAACTCTAAGAAGAGGAAGATCCAGTAGGCGAGATCAGTCAATCAGGTTCAAGCCATAGATGCTGTGCTTGGATGAATCGTCGACTTTACCGAGCAGGACGCTGAGGGAGCAAACTTTCCCCATGACGACACCCTGGTGATTTCTGTACAACTGGCCCACACCATTGTTGATAAAGTCATGGTGGACAACGGCAGCTTAGTCAACCTTCTACAACTATCAGTCATCCAGAAGATGGGCTTGGAAAATACAATCCAACGCAAAGCAGAGGTCTTGACTGTATTCAACGGACTCACCTCAACTACCATTGGCACTATCATACTCGACATAACCTGCTCACCAATTGTCTTATCATAAACCTTCATGATCGTCAGTGACCCATCTCCCCATAATGGGATATTAGGCCGTCCCTAGCTGGTGAAGATTGAAGCTGTGACATAGATTGAGTTTTAGAAAATCTGATTCTGAATCCTGGGATGAGCAGTAGGAGAAATCAAAGGCGACCAGGCCATGTCCAGGATATGCACTGTACAAGTTCTCAAGGAGTCGAAGAAGAAATCTTTCCCCCCAGCAGTAGCAACTGAAGTGTAGAAAGACGACTCAACCTCTGCCAAATAACAATTACAGCAAGCATATCAAGAATATGGCGTTAAAGACGACAATGCCCTAGAAGATGAATCAGGATGGAAACTCAAAAAAGACACCGAAAACATCATTCTTGACCCCCACCAGCCGGAAAAGATGGCTAGAATTGGCTCACGTTTGAGCCTAGCGAAGAAGGAAGAGCTCAGGACTTTCCTTAGGGAAAATCGCTACGTCTTCTCATGGTCACCCTCTGACACACCCAGCATTGATCCAGCGATAGCTTGTTACAAGCTGCACATCGATCCTGCTGCCAAATCTGTGATCCAAAAAAGGTAACATTTCCCACTCGAGCGAGTATTGATTCTTGAGGCAGAGATTAACAAGTTACTGGAGGTCGGATTCATTAAGGAAGTGGCATATTTAGCATGGCTGGTCAACGTCGTGCCAGTGATGAAAAATGAGAAGGGCAAATGGAGAGTATACGTGGATTACACCGATCTCAACAAGGCATGCCCTAAAGACAACTACCCATTTCCCTAAATCAAACTCCTCGTTGACTCAATGTCTGGGAACCAACTGCTTAGCTTCTTGGACGCATACTCATGCTACAATTAGATTGCCATGCATAAGCCTGATAAAGAAAAGACCGAATTGAGCGAGGCATATATTACTATAAGGTAATGCTTTTTGGCTTCAAGAACGTATGAGCAACCTATTAGCAACTCGTAAACACAATGTTCATGAAGCAGATCGGAATCACCATGGAAATCTACATCTATGACATCATGGTGAAAGGCAAGCATTGGTCAGACCATATTCGCAACTTGGCAGAAACTTTTGCCATTCTCCGAGAATACAACATGAAGCTCAACCTACCCAAGTGCACATTTGGCGTTTCCTCAGGGCGATTCTTAGGGTACCTTGTAACCCAACGAGGAATCGAGGCTCATCCAAAGTAGATCAAAGCGATCATGGACATAAAATTGCCCATAACTCAGAAGGAGATCCAAAGTTTAACCAAATGAGCGACCGCACTCAATCGCTTCCTTTTACGATCTACCGACTGATGCAAGCCCTTCTTCAAAGTAATCAGAAAGGCGTAGAAGGACAATTGTGACGATGAGTGCGAGAAAGTATTTTAAGACCTGAAGCAGTACCTGACATCACCTCCACTATTATCCAAACCGAAAGTAGCTGAGGACCTATACATCTATCTGGTGAAAATAGTTAGGTGCCCAACTGCCTGTATTTTACATTTCCAAAGCTCTCCTCGATGTGGAAACTAGATCCCGAAGATTGAAAAACTAATTTTGGCGCTAGTTGTTGCAGTTCGGAAACTCAGACCCTACTTTCAAGGGCATCTGACCATCGCATGACCCAGTACCCACTGCGATCAATTTTGTATAGTCCAGACGCTTCTCAACTAGTAATGAAGTAGGCGTTGGAACTTGGTTAATACGGCCTAGCATACCATCCTTGAACGGCGATAAAAGCCCAAACATTAGCCAACTTCATAGTAGAATTCACCCCAAGCCTGAAGGATGCAGCAACACAGCCCAAAAACACCTCGGAGGCAATCGAGCATGCCATAGCCATACCTGCCCTACCTAATGGAGACTTTTGGTGTTTACAAGTCGATGGATCATCTAATCATTAAGGATCTGGAGCAGGCCTAGTTTTTACTACCCCAGATGGTTTGATGCTCGAGTAGGCGATCACTCTAAGCATCAAGGCATCAAACAACGAAGCAGAATATGAAGCCCTACTAGTAGGTCTCCGATTGGCAAAGGACCTAGCAGTGAAGAAGCTCGTGATCTATTCTGATTCCGAGTTGATCGCTAACCAAACTTCATAGAAGTAAGCATCAAAACATCTAAGGATGGCTTAATACCTCGAGAAAGTATAAAAGTAGCTAGCGACGTTCCAAGCATACACACTCACTCAGGTTCTACGAGCAAAAAATGCTCATATAGACACACTAGCAAGCCTAGGCTCCACACTAGACCATCAGCTCAGGCGCTTAATCCTAGTCAAATATGTAGCAAAGCCAAGCATGAATGAGGAACCAGCAGTCGATGTGGTGTAGATCAGCACAATCCCGAGTTGGCAAGATCCCATTATCGACCACATAGTTAATGGAACATTCCCCACAGATAGACTGAAGTCTAGGAAACTCCAAATGAGGGTAGCACGCTATTATATATGGAATGGCATGCTCGTTCGAAGATTCTTTTCAGGACCACACCTTAGCTACCTATCGCCTCCTAATAACATGAAGATTCTTAGCTCAATCCATGAAGGCGTCTGTGGGAACCACTCTGGAGGCCGCTCCTTAGCACAAAAAGCTCTCAACATTGGCTACTATTGGTTGACTATGCACCAAGACGCCAAATAGTATGTACAAATGTACGACAGCTGTCAGCGCTTCAAGCCTGTGCCAGCACTACCTGCATGTGAATTCCACTCGCAGACAAGCCCATGGCCATTCATGCAGGGGCGATCGACTTGGTAGGACCAATGCTACTTGCTATTGGGGGTAAAGGCATGATGATCATAGCAACCGATTACTTCACAAAATGGGTTGAAGACGAACCCATGACCACAACTACCCAGACAGACATAGATCGCTTCATATGGAAGAACATCATCTACCGCTCGGTATCCCACACTCCATTGTCACCAACAATGGTCAACAGTTCGTGGGCAAAGACTTGGCGAAGTTCTTAAAAAATAGGGCATTAAGTAGCACATGTCCATGCCCGGATACCCACAAGGCAACGGGCATGATGAAGCGTCTAACAAGACCCTACTGCCTCAAGAAGACCCTCTCAGACAAAAAAAACAAGTGGCCAGACGAGCTCCCTGATGTTCTTTGGGCATATCGCACCACCAAAAGGTGAGCAACCTGTAAACTCTGTTCTCCCTGGCGTATTGTTCTGAGGCAATCATTCATCCAATGTCGTAATGCCAAGCATTAGCACTGTATTGCCAAAACTCGAGAGAACGAAAAGGAGATGGCCACCAACTTAGACCTGGTGGAGGAAGAGCTCGAGAAGGTTATCACCCGCATTACGGCTTATCAACAGCAGCTCATCTCCAGCTACAACAAGAGGGTGAAAATCCAGCAGTTCCATCCAGGAGACTTAGTTTTCAGAAAAGCCTTTATCACTGCCCGATGGGAAGGCTCCAAAAAGATGGCTCCCATCTGGGAACGTCGGTACAAGATCAGTCAAGTAGGAGGAAGGGGCAGCTACACCTTCACCACTATAAGCGACAAAGAAATCAACAAGCAATGGAATGCCTATAACCTGAGGAAGTACTACGTGTGACCTCCTACCGCTTCTTGGACCCTGTAAAAAGTTTGAAGACTCAAGTAGCTCGACGAACAGAGACCTCGCATGTTGAGGATTATCAGTTGTTATGACATTATTGCCTATGAGCAAAGTTAATTAAAGCCTCTATTTTCAATGAAGATTGAAGGAATTATTCGCAGGCCTGAGCCAAATGCATAAACAAGCTGCCCCCTCCTGCGAAAAGCAGAAGACACCCGCTGCCCTGCAAACATGGTGTAAAATGCCCACTGCCCGATAGACATGGCGTGAGAACGATCATTGCCCTACAGACATGGCGTAAGATGCATTTTGCCCTACAAACAAGGCACAACCACCCATGTGACAAGCAGAAGACCCCATTTGCATGTTCAAACATGGCGTATCCGGAATATCCAGATGTGGATGGGTAGTACGACTGCTCAGTTTCCCCTGATGTCAACGACTACTTGAGCCGGATGACTCACAGAATTGGCCAAAATAGTCATTCCATGATAATAGACTTAGCCAACTGAAAGATTCAATTTTGCGAGACTCGACTCTTTAACCAGAAGAGACAATTAAGTGAAGGGCCCCTGCCCATGAAAGATGTTACATGAATAAGATGGTACATCCTTGCAGTGCAAATCTTCATGAAGTGGCTTGATTTTAAAGTGTTGCAATACTAGTTAAGCGACATACGGGATCAAAACTGCGACTCTTAAGGATATGGTCTCTGAGGGGCGACTTCGCCTACACCTCACGCCAAAAAATGCCTTCGAAAGCCAGAGATGACACCTGAAGTGGTTACGCGGGCCGTTTACTTTTGTAAGTAAGATGCCTGGCCGATGACCCTACGGCTACAAGCCCAACGTAGCCCGTAAACCGAGACTTACACCAGCTATGACCACAAGAACTTGCCTGTTTACTTACAAGCAACATTTTCGGTCGGTGGTCTATGGTTTAAGTTTTGCTGAGACAAAGTCGAGTGTCACGATTCTAGCAGCTACGTGGACCTCCTCTGCTTCCTATGAGAGGCACGAGTCTGGCCGATGACTTTATAAATAAAAAATCTCGCAACGTGCCCTGGGAGTGCCAAAGCTCAAGAAGCCACAAAGTTGAATGTCACGACTATAATAGCTACGCGGACCTCCTCTGCTTTATACGAGAGGCACGAATCCGACCGATGACTTTATAAGTAAAAAATCTTGCAACATGGCCCGGGAGGGCTAGAAGCTCAATAAGCCACTAAAGTCCAGTGTCACAACTATAACAGCTACACGGACCTCATCTGCTTCCTACGAGAGGCACAAGTCCGGCCGACGACTCTATAAGTTAAAAATGTCGCAACGTGCCCTGGGAGGGCCAAAGCTCAAGAAGCCACAAAGTTGAGTGTCATGACTATAACAGCTACGCGGATCTCCTCTGCTTCATACGAGAGGCACAAGTCCGGCCGACAACTTTATAAGTAAAAAATCTCGCAACATGGCCCGGGAGGGCTAGAAGCTCAAGAAGCCACTAAAGTCGAGTGTCACGATTATAACAGCTACGCGGACTCCTCTGCTTCCTACGAGAAGAACGAGTCCGACCGACAACTCTATAACTAAAAAATCTCGCAACATGCCCCGTGAGGGCTAAAGCTTACGAAGCTACCTAAATCCGAGATTCACAGCTATAATAGCTACGCGAACTCGCCTACCTTCTATAGAGACAACGAGTTTGGCGGTCGGCTCTATAAGTTAGAAACTCCACATTTCTTCATTTTGCAGGTAAAGCTCTAGAAGCCCCAAAGCCAAAACTGAAGCCTAAAGTGACCGCGTGAGTCAATTGCTCCATCCAAGTAGCCAACTCAATTGCCCATCTTACCATACAATTTTGCAAGACGCCTTAAACATGCAAGGCTCCCAAAGCCTCGAAGCCAAAACTAAAACCTCAGTGACAATGTGGGATCAACTGCTTCGTTAAAGTAGCTCACCCAGCCACTCGTCCTACGACAAAGTTTCACAAAAGACATGGCAAAATTGAAGGATGAAGCAAAAACAAGGAAAGTTTTTTATTAAATTTCTAACAAATTGATAAACTGGCTCAAAGGCCAACATGGTTCAAGTAAAGCAGAACAAAAAGGGAAAAAAGAAAATTCTTAAGTTTAAGAAAAAAGACTTCTCCTTGGCAGCTTGCACAACCATTGGTTCCTCGACTGCCACGTCTTCAGCAGCTAAAGCTTCCATCAGCTCATCCTCAACCATCTCTGCCTAGACTGCTTGACCCTTAACTGCTCCATCAAAGGCAGCCTCAAACAAGAAATCAAGCAGGTTAATTGGAGAAATTGAGAAAGTCTCGAAGTTTTTCTCGGAAAACTCATAATCCGACGGCTTGCCCTGAAGATGGTCTACATAGCCAAGCTTGTAGAAATCGGTCTGACAAGAAGCAAGCGTCACTTCGTGACCAACTTTCTTATTCTTTAGCTGCGCATTCTCCTCAACAAGCCCAGTGTGAGCACCATGCAGCTCATCCAGTTCCTTTTTTAGGTTTTTGCTAGCAGACAGCGCACCTTGCAGATCCACCTCCTTGGACTCAAGCTTACTGGCAACCTCCTTGAGATGAGACGCTTCAGCATGCATAAAGATAAGCTTTTTATCCTTGGTAAAGCAAGCAGATCATAGCTCCAAATTGACACACTCAAGGTCCTCGACCACTGGAGAAACACGACTAACTTCATTCTCTGCAGCTTCCAACATCGCATGAGTCGCACTAAGTCTAGCATTCAAATGGGCAACCTCCTGATGGGCGATCTAGAGCTATAAAGAAGTGGGGGTAGAGACATCAGACCCCTTTAAAACAACGAGCTCAGATTCGAGTTTCTCGATCTTTTCAACAACTGAGCGAAGCTGAACCACTAATGCCACTTTCGCCTCCTTAGCACACTTAACAACATCCTGATCAACACGTATAGACTCAGCTAACATGATTAAAGTCTTATGCATTGTAGCAATCAGGGAGGACCTCTTAGAGTAGGCAGGACGCTTTGCATAAGAGTCTGGGCGAACGACAACTTTCTCAACATTGTCAACAAATTTGGTGCATGCATCAACGTCCTCAAGCAGGTCAGCCTTTAGCAGTGCACAAACCTTAGGAAAATCTCCAACCTCAAACTCGGTAGATCTCTCAAATTGCCCGTGCGAGCAGATTTTCTATTCTCAGTAGACGAGTCTGTCACGACAGAAGAAGCAGGCCCATGAGCCACTTTAGCAGCAGAATCCACCTTCCTGCTCTTCATAGTGGCAAGCCTCTCAGAAGTCAATCCAATCTTAGCTTTCCACGAACACTTCGATACAAACATGGACCCCGGAAACACCACCGAACTCTTTTGTTGGGTAAGTTTTTCAGCAATGGATGCGATCACCTTTGGAGCATCAGATTTCTCATGCTCAGGCTCAAAGGTCTTCTTCCCCCCTTGGGGGAAGCTAGATCAATAACAAGCTTCTTGGCAGTAGACGAACTCCTACGAGCAGCAGAAGAAGTCATTGGCTTTTTCTCGGTCGAAGGCTCATAAGCAGATAAGGAAGATCTTTTCTTTCCACCTTCGTTGGCAGCAGGCTCTACAGCTGTGATCAGGTGAGCCAACATCTCGTCCTTTATCTGCTTTATCTCTTTCTTCGGAGGCAGACCACCTTTCTCTCGACGAAAAGGGCTAAGTAGCCAGCGCCACTCACGGTACTGATAGGAGCATATTTATGCGACTTAGTTAGCTTGTTTCTTGGCATTTATGTTGTTAGTTCGTAGTTATTTTAGTATTTTTAAGCTATTTTCGTGTGTTTGAAGGTCCAAAGGGTTAATGTGGCAAAGAAGTGCATTTTGGAGCATTTTGGAGCATTTTTGGGCATGGAATGGATAGCATATGCTTGGAGCAAAAGGAATGGACGAAATTTGAAGTTTGTGCATCATCCTCTCCCTATAAATAACCATTTTAGCACACTCATTTCACCCAACACATTCACCTACCACTACATCCACTCATTTCACCCAACACATCCACTCATTACAACCACCCAACACATTCACCTACCACTACATCCACTCATTTCACCCAACACATCCATTCACCTACCACTACATCCACTCATTTCACCCAACACATCCATTCACTTACCACTACATCCACTCATTTCACCCAACACATCCACTCATTACAACCACCCAACACATTCACCTACCACTACATCCACTCATTTCAACCACCCAACACATTCACCTACCATTACATCCACTCATTACCACCACCCACTACATCCTCTCCCTAGCCTATAAATACATCCATCCTTCACCATAACTAGAATTCCAATTCCCTAGCCGTGAGCACCTTACATTCATCCATATATTCCCACATCCCACAAACACATACAAATACATTCCCTTCAACCTTGCCGTGGCATCCATCCAACCTAAATACGTTCATAACCTTTCCATAAATCCATACACATCCTTACATACTTGTGCTGTAACAAGGTGGTGAAAACGAAGGTCCTTGGCATTGCAAGCTTGAAACTTTGGAGCATTTTAGGTGTACTTCGTTCTTGCTTTCAATATCTACTTTGTTATTTTCTGATTTTGTTGCAATTATGAGTAACTAAGCCCCCCTTAGCTAGGGGAAATTCAAAGCCATGAACATACTTGCAATATGAATTGATTATCTTCAGTTGTGATTTCATAAGTTGTGAATTCAATTTGTTTAGCTGCTTGATTGTTAACTTATTCATGTATGTTTATTAAGAGTGCACACTTAGTTGCATGCATGAATATGATGCTAGAATATAAGGGAGTTTCACCTAATAGTTACAAACTTATATTCACAAGTAGTGGAGGTCGCTTATAAACGATCGCGTTAAATGAATTCTTGGCAGGAGTTTCATGCTCATCATAGTAACGAATGTCTCGTCAATACTTATAGTTTTCATAATGCTTAATGATCTTTGATTGTTTCTTTATTGTGTTGTTCACGTAAAGGACTTTTGAAGAATGCTTGAATTGTTGTATGCGTTTTCCCATCCAATTCAATAATTTAAGGAGAACTTGAAGGTTAATTTAAGCGGACTTAATTAACCTGGGGTGTTGAGTTTCATGATTCATCGAAAGAACAACTGAAAATTGGTTTATGTGCAAGTGTGTCATGTGTGGAGAAGAACCCTCTAGCTAGCCCATCATCCATAGTTTACCCAAATTCGTCCAAAATCTGTTTTAGCTTACAATGTGTTTGTTTTGTTTTCAAATTCGTCAAAATCCAATCCCCCTTTACTTTAAAGTGTTTTATTAGTCAAAATCTGTTTTGATTTGTGTTTTTAAGTGTCTTGAGTCAAGTTAGTACCTAATTTCATCCAAACCTATCCCTAGAGTCAGTTTAGAGTCTAATTCATTGTTTTAAGCTGTTTTGAGTCTTTTAAACTAGTTTTGAGTCTTTTTAGTTTGTATTGCATCTTTTGAGTCTAGTTTGGTGTTTTAAACTTAATTCTACATTTTTAAGTCAGTTTCAAGTGTTTTAGCAATCCCTCCTAATCCCGGGCCTAGAACGATCCCTACTTACATTCTTTACTACAATTGACAACAAGAGGGTTTAATTTGTGTGTTAAGTAAATTTTGGCATCAGGTACTTAGCAGGAATTCCCAAGGTGACGTGCACTTTTTTCATATCTACCGAGGTCCTTGGAGTTGAGCAAAACTCTGAATCTGTGCAAAGTAAGAAAGACGATCAATAAATTGAAGTCATGGAGTAGCTCAACAAAAATTCAAGCAGGACAAGAATGAAGTAGTTCACTTACCACTGATAAAGATAGTTGGAACATGCAGCTCAGGAGCAGAGTCATACTCCCACTCTCTGCTCACCTTCAAGGTATCTCTTACCCACTCATTATTGCCTTTGCCAGAAGCATCAAGCAGCTTATGGCGAGACCTCAGCTGCCCCACACTTTCATTGTGGCCAATCTTAAAGAAGTACTCGAAATCATTTATGGTCAAGTCAAGATCAAAGAACCTGCTCAAGTTCGAGAACCCTACCATCGCATGAATTGTATTTGGGGAAAACTGAGTAGGCGCACATTTCATGGAGCAGATCACTTCCTGGATAAGAAGCAACATGGGGGAGGCCCACTCCTCTTTCCTCTATTTCTTCCACGCCTAACGCGCCCCAAAGCAGGCCCAGGCCTCTCGGCCCAGGTCACGCACGCAAGAGAGTTGGCCCACACCAGTCTTTCTCCCTTTCTTATCACATGCACGGGCATGTGCCCAGCAGCCTTGAAGACCCGGCCCAAGCCGGTTTCCCTGCTCCCTAGCGCGCCGATCCCCTCGACCTGAACCGAGCCATCTACCTGGCCCACGCCAACCGACCCGTGTCGTACCACCAGGCAGCCTCGAGGTTTCCATGCCATGTGTTACCCACACCCACGACCCCTGCCAAGCCAATTTTTCAAGTCCCAAGACTCCCAAAAAATTCAAGAAGAAGAAAATTCAATTTTTTCTTACCTTGGTGTGGCACGGAGAAGAAGAACAACAATGAGAAACGACTCTTTGCAAGGGCAAGAAAAGAATAACGTTAGGGGATGGGGAATAAAAATTTCCTCTGGCTTCTCTTTCTTGTTGGGATAATAATTGTTCTCCAAATTTATTTAATCCCCTACTTAAGGCAGAATTAAATAGGTATTGGGAATAATTATTTTCCTTTTCCTAGAAGAAGTCTACCTCCAAATCAAGAAAGAAGATCATGTTCAAACTGGGAATCAAAATTCTACAAGCCTAAGCAGCTTGGGATTCCTACACCTACTATCATTTTCCTGCGTGCAGCATAGTAGGTGTGGGGGCATTTGTGGAGCCTAAAATAATCCCAAAAATTCTAGAGGCGACACGTGGACTTTTATTCAAGAAAGACAAGATTGCCATTAATAAATGGGTAGGCTTCTCAGATGCTTCCACGCGCAGCTCATATCCCTGGAGGACTCAGCAACTGAACACAACTGCCCAGAGCTCACCTGCCATTGGCAAGGAGTCAATGATAAGGATTAATTACCCAAATCCTATCTTTAATACATTCCTAATTGAAGATTGACTCCAATCAAGTAAGTAATCCTAATTTAAATAAATTAGGGATAATTACACCATTATCTCAAGATATTATTTCCTATTTAATATCTTGGGAATATTTAGAGAATATCTCTCCATTAAGCACTATATGGTTGGCCCTAACCCTATAAATACCCCATATTCTACCAAAATTTGATAGCTTTTTGCAACCCTAAAGAGCCTTAAACACTTTACTCTCTCAAAGAAACTAACTTAGGCATTGGAGATCCATTGATCTAACCCCCCCCCCACATCTCGTGAGCGCATGAGGCTTAGGTCTTTGATCAGAGGTGTTGATTTTTTTGCAGGTGCATTTTCTTCAAGACTAAAGAAGGCGGAAATTTCAATCGACAGTTGTCACCAATAGAATCTAGTCTGGAATAGCATACACGTTCCTATGATCAACCTTTTAAGCAACTTTCCAACCATTCCCACCCTTAGGGTCATCTAGATAAAAAAAATTATTTGGCATGGTTACCAAAATGTATGTGTCATCATCATATAAACATCTATTAGTGTTCATTGATAGTAAACCATTGTCTCGCTTAACTCGCATTCCTACGTGGGTTTGCATGAAACCAGCGACACTTAAACAGGATCACTTGACAATGGCCTTTGTAATGGAATTGTACTACACTCGTTAGTCTACCGTACAAATTAATGTCTGCACTGTTGTCCGCACCTGGGACAAGGAACTTGCTATTTTGAGTACACAACTTATCATCACATTCAACCCTAAGAACTTGATGATGTTAGCGTGACAACCTGAGTACAATTCAACGTTTAACGGTTTAATAGCCAAGTTATATAATTCTTCAGTGTAAGAGGGCGAATTTAATTCCTTTAATTTATTCACCTAATATAATACAAAAAGTTTACTTGTTAGTTTTATCAGATTTAAAGACAATGATGAAGTTCGTAGAATATGCTCAATACAAAACACATACAACTTACACATTTGCGAAACCAACGAAAAAACAATTCACGGTGCTTCTTGGCATATAAATTTGAAGGATGTTCTCGTTTCATCAATTGTTCATGATCCTCAAGGTAAGTCACAATATCGTCGCAATTATTAAGTATGAACCTATGCTACCTACATGTCCTTTTAGGAAAACAACTCACTTCTTACTGGAAATGGTTGTGCAATTTGGACAAAAACAAAAAGTTTTTTTTTTTTTTTTGACACCACTATCATTATTATGTTGAAGATGATTCAAAGCCATCTCAACGTCTTGTAAATACATTGTACAAAAGGCAAGCGACTCATATGCGACCCAAGCCTCCACAATTGATACTTCGGGCTTCACCATGTTTCACACACAATTTTTTAATGGGAGTTTTAACAAAACACTCCCGGTATTGTTCATTTTTAACGAAAAATCACATTTTTACCTTTAACTAGCACTATTCACTATACCTTTAAAAAGGGCTTTTCGTTAAAAGAGAAGTTTTTTTGGACTTTTCATTAGTTTTCCTTTTTTTAATTCACCAAGAAGTCTGCAAAAATAAAAGGTTATAAAATAAATAATTCAAAGCATCAATTGATCATGAATTAAAAAATTGTGGATGATGAAATACCTTTATTTTGGATACATCCATCGATAATTAACTAGTTCGGCAAGCAATGCCTTATCCGGCAAGTGAATCATCACGTGAATCATAACCGAGCAAGTGAAGCATCACGTGGATCATACTTGTAAAGAAAGCTGGAGGAAACATCTGTTTGAACTTGCATAGGATGTGTACAATGTCATCACGCAACATTTTAACATCCAACTTTTGCAACGACCTTGTAGTCAATTGCGAAAAAATCTCGACAATAATATGATTGGCATCACCATATCAACGGGCAAAAGGTTTTGAATACCAATCAGAAGAAGGCATTGGAGTATCACATGAAAACCATGACTCTTGAGTCCATAAAATTTACCACTATCCATGTTCATGCAACGTGCGATATTGGAAGCATGCCCATTAGAAAACTTTACAGAAGAAAGAAAGTTTTTTCTCCTTATCTGGTAATCGTAAAAAATGGAAGGCCCTTCCTAAGTTTTTCACCATCCTTCCTCATCCATAAACCGCTCCTTATGCCCATTCGTTCCAAATTGAGGCGAACTTTGACCATGTCTTTTGATTTTCCCTCAATGTCTAGAATTAATCCAACCAATGTAACAAACACATTTTTCTCAATATGCATAACATCAACGTTGTGTCTCATTTTTTATTTTGACCAGTGGGGGAGCTCAAATAACATATTCTTGTGCGTCTAGTTGAATGTGTAGTTGGCTTGGTCTTACGTACCCATTTGCCGAATTGACCAAAATCCAAACAGTTTTACTTGATCCAAAATGTCTTCTCCCGAGCATTCTCTAGATATTGGGTGAGTCTCTGTAGTGCAATCAAAAGCTTTATTGTTCTAACACCACTCTTATTATCTCATCCCACAGTAACCATCTATAATGCCATATAACCCGTAGTAGACTTATCGTATGTACAAATATTGGTTTTCCATAAATCCGTTAGCTCATCGACCAACGGCCGTAAATAAACATCAATGGACTTTCTTGCATCTTTAGTAATTAATATAGTCATTATCATATATTCCGTTTATACCATATTTAAGGCCTCGTATTTAGATCTCGTACAAATACTCGGGGGACTTAAATGTAATTATGTGATAAAGGAAGGGGCAAATATGTAATAAGTGAGGAGTCCTTATTCTATAAAATGACCCCTCACCCTCACAATTAGGGGAGGCCAATTCCTAGGCCCTTTCACCCCCTCTTAAAGCTCTCACTCTCAGAGCTCTCTCTCCATTAGATAAATACATAATCAGTGTGGACGTAGCCCAAACCTTGGGGTGAACCACGATACATCTTGTGTTATTTACATTACTTGTAGATTCACGGTCGAATTTACGTTGTTCCAAGACCTCCGGTTTTGTGCATCAACATTTGGTGCCGTCTGTGGGAAACAACACGAAAAGCTATGTAGGTTCTCTCTCAATTTTTCATTTCACCACCGTGAAACCTTCACAAAAAACCAGTCCCATCTCTTTTTCTTTCTTATTTCTGCATCTGAAGCCTCTACCCTTCTCTCTCTCCCGTCGTCCTAGATCCACGCTCCATAAATGTTTTCAACATTCAACGGCGATGAAAACAGCGCCGTTCTTCGGCTTCCTCGGCACTGCTGCTACCCTTGTTTTCTCATGTATAGGAGCTGCCTATGGCATAGCAAAAAGTGGTGTTGGTATGGCATCTATGGGGGAGATAAAGATCCAGATCTAGAAAGCCATCGAGACAGAACCTTTCTCTCTCATCTCTCTCCTCCAAGGCTACATCTTGGATGTGTATGGAATCTCTCTACCTCCTGGTTTTCTGATGCTCCAGAAAACTCTGGCTTTCAGGGAAGATGAAAGTAAAGAATGAGAAGCAGAGTTGGTCGACGGTGTCGCCGTCCAAGGTTGCCTATCATTTCGGCACCAGTGAACTTTCTGTTGCGGCGACTACAGCAGTGACTATCCCCTCGATGTTCTCAAAGTTAGGTTGCAAATGCAACTTATTGGTCAGAAAGGTCCTCTCATTGGAATGGGACGGTTATTTCTCCATACTTTTAAAAAATGAAGGACCGAGGTTTTTGTATCTGGGATTGACACCAGCATTGACAAGGTCTATTCTTTATGGGGGTCTCCGTTTAGGCTTGTATGAACCTTCAAAGTATACCTGCAATTGGGCTTTTGGATCCGCCAATCTTTTTGCTAAGATCGGGTCTGTAGGATTTGGTGAGGCAATTGTAACTGCGTTGACAAATCCAGTTGAGGTTTTGAAGGTGCGGTTACAGATGAATCTAAACTTGAGTCAAATGGGAGATCTGCATAGAATTGTTGCCGAAAAGGGAGTGGCAGCTCTTTGGAAGGGGGTTGGTCCTGCTATGGCCAGAGCTGCTACGTTAACTGCATCACAACTAGCAACATATGATGAAACCAAGCGGGTCAAGTTCTAACCACGAAATACTGATTAGGTTGACATCACTGGAAGAAGGATTCTATCTTCATCTCATCTCAAACACAGTTGCGGGCATGGTGTGTACACTCATAACTGCACCCGTGGACATGATAAAAACCCGTCTAATGTTACAACAAGAATCTAGAAAGGCTGGAAACTACAAAAATGTGTTCCATTGTGCGTACCAGCGATGCAGATAGAATCGAAATCGGGTTTCTTCTCGGGCTAGGTTTCAAGTTCGAAATTTCCAAGTGGCGGTGGCGCATCAACATTTGATGGTCTTGGGTCTTCAACTTTCCAACTGAAAAGTGGCGCATCTGGGCATTCAGTAACAAAGAAGGTCTTGGGTCTTCAGCTTTCCAGCTGAAAAGTGAAAACGCAAGGAGCGGGGATACCACCAATAAAGCTACAGGAAAAGAAACAGAGAACTTGAGTGCCATCTACACTCTACAAAGCAAAAGCAAAAGCAAAAGTAAAGCAGAAAAGGAAAAGAGAAAAGAAGAAAAGGGGCAAAATTATAAGGTTCCTATTATTACGATTCCTTTTGTCTACCAGGTGAAGAGATAGAGAGAGTGCGACGGAAAGCAGAAAGCAAAAGAAAGGAATAAACACCCCACCAGAATAATATGATTTAGTTTTCTTGTGTTCTGAATGGTGTAAATTATTTTTCTTACCTTTCGGAGACATCTGTATAAACCTCATCAGAGGGTAATGATAAAAAAAAAAAAAAAAAAAAAAGGGAAAAATGGAAAAGCCCAAAATAAATGGGTGGCATGTTGTGGAGGGCGAAGGCCCATAAGCCTAAAATAGCTCCAACCAAGCGATCAAAAGTACGCCCAGTACTCCACAATTATTCGACAACATGCCGCTATTACCACCAACTAGGTGATCAAAAGTACGCCCAGTACTTCAAAATTATTCGGCAACATGCCGCTATTACCACCAACCAGGTGATCAAAAGTACGCCCAGTACTCCACAATTATTTGGCAACCTGCCACTATTACCACCAACTAGGTGATCAAAAGTACGCTCAGTAGTCCAAAATTATTTGGCAACCTGCCGCTATTACCACCAACCAGGTGCTCAAAAGTACACCCAGTACTTCAAAATTATACATGAGCACTACTCATGTCAATCATACATAAACATTCATGAGCATCACTCATATCAATCATACATAAACATTCATGAGCATCACTCATGTCAACATTCATGAGCATCACTCATGTCAACATCCATGAGCATCACTCATGTCAATCAACATAAACATTCATGAGCATCACTCATGTCAATTAGCTTCAAAAGCTTCATTTACAAAAGCTTTAGCTTCAAAAGCTTCATTTACAGAGCTCTAGCTTCAAAAACTTCATTTACAGAGCTCTAGCTTCAAAAGCTTCATTTATAGAGTTCTAGCTTCAAAGCTTCACTTGCAAAGCTTCACCTACAAAGCTTCAGTGCAGGGTATACAAATACTGCCTCCGAACAACCGCTACTTCAGCCCATACATGGATTCAATTTGAAGTCTCCAGCCAACAGACTCTATTGACCGAAGACTTGGAGGACTACATTATGTACCATATGTTGGGCCTCAACTGGGCCTCATGAAAAATACTTGGGGGACTTAGCCCATTATCTATGTACTGAGGAGCGAGCCCTTATTCTATAAAAGAGGCTCCCTCACTTTCATTAGAAAGCACTTATGAAAAATACTTGGGGGACTCTAGCCCATTATTCATGTATTGAGGAGCGAGCCCTTATTCTATAAAAGGGACTCCCTCACCATCATTAGAGAGCATCGCCGCCAGCTGAGCAACCGCCTCGCCGCGAGCATCACTCATAACCCTTCACTTATGTATTGAGGAGCAAGCCCTTATTCTATAAAAAGAACTCTCTCACCATCATTAGAGAGCTTCGCCGCCTACTGAGCAACCGCCTCGCCGCGAGCATCAACTCTAGCCCATCATTGATGTATTGAGGAACGAGCCCTTATTCTATAAAAGGGACTACCTCACCTTCAAACGCCACAAGCCAAGCCAACCAAGGCAACATAAGCCACGAGCCGAGCAGCGTGTGCTACTTCTAGTTGAGCATCATTTCAGATTGAGCACTACCTCATATCGAGCATCAGTTCAAGACAGCATCTAGTAACTTTGGCCCACACATGGACTGAATTTCAAGTCTCCAGCCAAAAGACTCTCTTGACTAAAGACTTGGGGGACTACTGTTTATACCATATTTAGGGCCTCGTATTTAGATCTCGTACAAATACTCGGGGGACTTAAATGTAATTATGTGATAAAGGAAGGGCAAATATGTAATAAGTGAGGAGTTCTTATTCTATAAAAGAACGCCTCACCCTCACAATTAGGGGAGGCCAATTCTTAAGCCCTCTCACCCCCTCTCAAAGCTCTCACTCTCAGAGCTCTCTCTCCCTCAGATAAATACATAATTAGTGTGGATGTAGCCCAAATCTTGGGGTGAACCACGATACATCTTGTGTTATTTACATTACTTGCAGATTCACGGTCGGATTTACGTCGTTCCAAGACCTCCGGTTTTGTGCATCAACATATTCTTTCTTCATGCATTTCCAATGCAGTAAATTATAAGGAAATACAATGATTGAACAAGTGCTTATTAAGCGCCATTTAGAATATCCATAACTTGTTTGTCGAGGCATATAAAGAAGCGTCATTTAGAATATCCATAACTTGTTTGTTAGGATCCACATTAGATTCAACAGTCTTCACTCATGTCATGTACAAAGACAAAGCGTGGTCTAATTGTTCCCCATGATGATTCCATCTAGTACAGCTTTCCATCATCCCATTTATTACTAAATGAAATCGAACGTTTTCGAATTTCTCCCTTATTGAGTTGTTACACTTCCTACACGAACACATAATTTGAGTTGAACCCCAGTCATGTCTTCTTGCGAATTCAATAAATTGATCTATTACATCCAAGTATTCATTATCACATATGTTTGGATTTTGTATCCATTGTCTGTCCATTTTGTCTCCAAACACCATAAAAATACAATGATTACAACAACCTCAAATATGTCTTGTCGCCTTATGCCTCCATTAAAGGCCCTATCCCATTCAGGAATGCTAGTTATGTGATGTAATTCATGGCTCCATATTAGATTTCAATATGGGAAACTTCGACAGCATCTCTCTACAATTCTTCAAGTGTACAACGTAGACATAAAATACCTAGCATGCATCGAAGAATGTATAGAGATGTTACTAAAATTCCCACAATCAAAACCTAATTCTTGAACTGCAAACTACGACACATAATTGTACATTCTCAAATTGTCAAAAAAAAAAGGAGACAATTTAAGAATCAATTAGACCGCAGTCATGCTCTCGTATCCATGCGCGAAACCCAATTAACGTTTTCATAGTAAATTGGTGTTGCCTAGTTTGTTCCTCTCCAAAATCATGCAATACAAGTCTAAGCCACACATCTTGTGTTGTTGCTAATGTTGCACTCTATATACTTAGCTTCAACTATTGAAAGTGCTACATTGTGTCGCTTTACAAAGGCCTATGAAAATATGCGGCTACCAAATGAAAAAGTATAGGTTGAAGTGTTTTTCAAATCAGATTCATCCAACTCCAATCACTATCATAATATCCAATTAGCAGTACAACTTTGCCTTTCTTGTACTCAATCACATATTCCAATGTACCTTGAATATACTTCAGTACCCTCTTTGTTGTTCCAAAATGATTTTATTAAGTTGGATTGTGTATATATCTTGCTTGATAGACTAGCTGCAAACATAATGTTAGGTCTAGTTGTAGTAAGATATTTAAAACTTCCAACCAATGGTGTCTTGCAACTGGTACAAAGGTTTCATTAAAATCAATGCCAGGCTTTTTCGAGTAACCTTTGGCAACAAGCCTTGCCTTGTGCTTCTGTATTGTTCCATCAAGATTTAACTTGGTTTTGTAAACCCACTTGACACTAAACATAGGCATGTTTGATGGTCCATTAACTAAATCCTAAGTCTTGTTCTTCTCAATCATCTCAATTTCAACCTGCATTGCTTTCTTTTAGAGTTCTCAGGCTCATACATACTGACATTACATCTTACATATACCTCGCTAAGTGATTTTAACTTCACATGAGTGTCACTTGGATTACTTGTCTCTCCAAAGTTAGTTTGAGAATCAACAAACTCATATGTCTGAGCATTGCTCTCTTCTAGCTGAAAATCTTCCTTAGCTTTCATTTGTATCACTTCAACTTCCTTTTTCTTTTCATTTAAATTTAGATTCATGGTGAAGATCTGTGGAGAGTTTTATGCAATTTTTCAGTCCCAAGTACTACTTTCGTCAAATATCACTCTTGGACAACATCATTTTCTTGGTAGTCAAGCTATAAACTCTATAGCCATTTTCAGCCTTCCTATATCTAACAAAGACCTATTGCACTGAAGGTTCATCAAGTTTATGTCTTAATTGCCTTGGAAAAAGGTCGTACCCAGTGCATAAGGCTCCTGCTTTACGCATGGTCTGGGAGAGGTGAATGTCGACTAGCCTTACCCCCATTTATGGAGAGGCTGCTCCCAAGTCTCGAACCCGAGACCTACCGCTCATGGGCGAAGGCACTTGCCATAAAATGCTTGACTCTGGGCTTTATGCCATAAAATGCTTCAAAAGGTGTTTTGTTCTCCAATGTTTTTGTTGGACATCTATTGAGAGTGTACACCGCAATATTTGCAGCTTCTCTCCAGAAAGACAAAGGCCTCCTTTTATAATGCAACAAACTCTTGGCCATTTCAACAATGATTGTTCTCTCTCTGCAACACCATTTTGTTAAGGGGAATAGGCAACTATGTTGTTTCTCAAGCCACAACCCATCACAGTACTCTTGAAACTCCATAAGTTTATACTCTTAACCTACTTCTTAATTTCTTGATCGTGTATCCACTTTGTAGTTCAACCATAGCCTTGAACTTCATGAAAATTCCAAGTACTTCAGACTTGTGCTTCAAGAAATACAACCAGACATTCTTGTGAAATCATCAATAAAGGTCAAGAAGTATTTGTTTCCACCAGGTGATGTACATAGGACCACACATGTCTAAGTGAAATAATTCTAGTGGTTTACTTTCCAAGTCACCTCTTTGCTAAATGCATCTTTATGCTGCTTGCCGGCTACACATCCTTTACAAACATCGTTAACCTCATTTTTCTTAGGTAGACCATAAACCATTTCCTTGTCTGATAGCATATGTAAGCTTTGAAAATTCAAATGATCAAGCCTTCAGTGCCATTCCCATGCATTTCCCACAGTTGTTGCTTTTAGTGCAGTAGGATTCCTATCTTCCATGAGTAATGTAAAACACTTATTTCCAATCATTTGTACTATGACTACATGACTCTCCAAACTTCTATCCTCAAAAATTGCAACTTGATCATCACCAAACAACTGAAATAACCAAACTGCATCATTTATCCCACACTGAGTACGTTATCATCTAGTCTTGGTACCATCATCACCTCATTAATGTGCATAGTAACATTCCTAGTTTCAACTAGCAATGTTCCTTTTGCAGTAGCTTGCACAATTTGACCATTTCCCATTTTAATCCTTGTTGACAATTCCCATCCACATTAATCAGCAAAGGCTCATGAGAGGTTATATGATTGCTGCATTTACTGTCAATAGTGCACTTGTTGTATTGTTTTGCTCTTGCAGTACTTGGCATTATGCTCAAATTTGTCACACTTATGACATTATAGCTTGCCTTTGAACCAACATTCTCTACAGTGCAAATTCCCACATATCCTGCAACCCTCCTTGTTTCCAGTATTTTTTTTTCACATAAACATTGTTCTTTTCATTTTGCTTCACAAATATTTTCTTCTCCTTATTCTTCTAGGATTTCTTCGCTTTATATCCACAAGCATGTGAGCTAGATTTCCTTTGCAAACTAAGGCTACTGAAAGCACTTTCAATCAGCTCATTATCCTCAGAATGTCTAATCAATCTTTGTTCAAACCCTTTGAGTGTAGCTACTACCTCAGTGGGATCAATTTATCTAATCTTCTATGTTCCTTATATCACAGACACTATATTATTATAAGTAGGAATTAAGCTAATCAACAATTTCTCTACAATCCTCTTGTTTGTCAGTTCTTCACCCTGCATTTTCATTTGATTTACCAAGGCAAACAACCTAGTCAAATAATCAGATAGATTTTCACCATTCCTCATCCTAGCATACTCAAAATCACGACGAATACCTTGTAGTTTCACCGCCATGACTTGAGAATCACCCTTGTGATTTACTTCAGTACATCCCAAGCATCCTTAGTTGTCAATGATCTGTTGCTTCTTGTCCATTTGTTTATCATCTAAGGGAAGTTGATAACCATTTTCAACAAAACTCCAAAAATTGTGAGATTTGACAATAATTTTCATTCTAATACACCAAAACTCGTAATTGGCACCATTGAAGATTGGAGCTCGAATTTAAGCTCCAGATTCAGATAAATTGCTCATCAATTCACTTGGGCTCTTCATTGAAAGGTCAAAGACCATTTCACAGATTCATGCCTCTTGATTTAATTCAAACTACGCTCTGATGCCATGTTAGTGTTTTTAGGATTGATTTTCTATAATTGTAGTTGGTTTCAAGTTCGGGAAATGCAGAGAATGTGATGACCACATTACAAAGAGAAGGTTGAAGAAGAAGAAGGAAGCAAAGAGTGAAATGTCATTGAGAATCTTCATTGGATTCCCTTGCATTCTGTTATGCCAAACACGAAGAGAGTGTGAGCAATATAGCCGTTGCTAGCTCACACCTCAGCAAGCATAAGCCACGTGAGTTGCATATGAGCAACTTAAACACTTACATCAAATTGGAGAGGAGGCATGATATACACCCTTTAGATGTTATAATCGGGACCGCCCATTACAAACAAATAAAAATTCAAACTTTATTGAACAAAACTATGGACTAAGCCAGCAACCATGATCTTCAACCGCGAAGCCAGAAATTGTCAGGCAGAGGGGCGAAAACGCTATCTCCACTGAATCAGTTGTAACTGGTAACACTAAATCCAATGTAAGAAGCTTATACACTAATTTATAGTCTTAGCACCTCTCAGTTTTCATATTATTTTTCTCTAATATATGGGAAATAATATTCACAGTGTCATTTTTTACCTTTCAATCCTTCGTTTTTTTTGGAACTTTAACAAAAATCTCTCGGTATTTGTTCATTTTAACGAAAAACCACATTTTTATACTAAAAGGTCAATCCTGGTACTATTCACCTTACCCTTTATTTTATCTTTATCGTTAAAACTCAAAGTTTTCAAACTCTTTTTATTAGTTTTCTTTTATTTTTTTCTAGCATTTGCATTCAATGAAGTAATAAAAATTAAGTAATATAAACAAGAGAATGAAGACAAAAAGAAAAAACAAAGGTTGTAAAAATTGTTGATGATGTTATCTTTTATGTGTGACTATACTACTAGTTAATATATCAAATCTTTGATCGGGATCATTTTTCATGATTGAGAATTAGGGTGTAGTACCTACTGGGCCGGGTATCAGGTCCAGCGGCAGTTTTGATATATCACAACAAATACAGTACCAATTTTGGCTAAAAAGTCAAAAGCAAAAGACGATCGTGTTTCCCTTGCAATATTAACACCCTCATCTTCTGGTTTTCCTCCTAATCGGAGAAGATAGGCAACCAAATCTCCTCTGTAAGTCGTCATTTTCAGGGCTTTAAATTCCTACTCCTCAGAATTTGTGGTTTTCTGATTATTTCCTGGTGCTCTTCAAGCACAAAAGCAGCGATTGCAAAGGGGCGGATTCTTGTTCTCAGTGTTGAATTCCGACGACCGGAGGGGCGGCCGCCCCTCCTTGCTCTGCCGTAGCTTCGCCAGTGCCTTCAATTCCTGCAGCAGCAGAGCTTATACTTTAACAACAATGTGGCACTGCAATGCTTATAACATAGTATAACATACAAGCACAAAGAATACTTTCTCTACAATAAAAGGGCTGATTTATATTTGTTCTACTGGCGGTTTCTTACTAGATGGAGGATGATAAGGAATGGGGATCAAGCGCAGATCGTCTTTTCTTCGAACTGTAATGCCGAAAAGCTCAGTCATGTCCAGGTCTTCATGCGTCATCCCATCAGGGAGTTTCCAATCAAAATGGTACAACAAAAGGGCAAGTGGGAGCTCAACGTTGGCCAAGCCATATAAAATTCCCGGGCATATCCTCCTTCCAGCGCCAAACGGGATATATTCAAAGTTTGTTCCCTTGTAGTCAATGGAGCTATCAAGGAATCTCTCTGGAGAGAAGCTCTCTGTTTCAGTCCAGTAATTGGGATCTCTTCCAATTGCCCATCCATTCACAATTACCTTGGTTTTGACAGGTATTTCATATCCGTTAATCTTACAACTCTCACTAGATTCTCTTGGAAGTAAGAGGGGAGCAGGAGGGTGTAGCCTGAGTGTCTCTTTGATCACCAAGCTTAAATATTTCATCTCTCTAATGCCTGTTTCGTCTACCTTCCCAATTCTGTTGTACACTTCTCTCACCTCATCTTGTGCCATTTTCATTATTCTTGGATTTTTTATCATTTCTGACATGGCCCAATCTACAGTGGTAGCTGATGTCTCACTCCCAGCTCCGAAAATGTCCTGGACAAAAATTATTATTTTTTTAATGATTAAAAACTAGGTTTTTCTCTAAAATTGCTAACAGTTCCAGTCATAGAAAATAACTGTTCTTCGAAAAGCTTTTGTATTATAGTATCTGTTGTATATGTGTGTTCAAAACAGTGGCTGCGGGTGAATTGGCTACAACCCGATGGGAAGAAAAACATACATGTAGATGGATTCAGCCTTAGACAGTGCTTAAAAGATGCACCTTTAATCATTTGTTAAGTTTGTATATTTAGAACAAGAATGGAAATTGATTTTTAGATTAAATATAATCAACAACTGGTTTGAATTATTTAAGTGACATCAAAAGAAATGCATATACATACCAAGATTACTGCTTTGATGTTGTCAGTAGTTAAGGAAAACTCAAGGCCATTGCCATGCTCGTGAAATTTTAAGAGAACGTCGACCAGGTCTACCTCTGCTTCACCTTCTCCACTTTTTGTCGTTGACCTTTTCTTTTTATGTTCGTTGATGATGTTTTCCATTATCCTGTCAGTTACTTTATGCAGCCGCTCGAGTGTAGGCCTAATTCCACCTATCAGATTAAGCAGTTTGACAGAAGGAAAAACATCTGCAAGATCAAATCCTGCTGCCACCGCTATAGACTGCTTCACAGCATCTATGAACTTTTCGTGATCTTCGCTTTTTTTGCCAAAGGCTGCTCGTGACGTGATGGTATAGGTAGATGAGTAAACTTTCTCAGTGAGGTTGATTGGTGATCCTGCGTTTGAAGCAATCCATGTAATGAGATTCCCTAACTCTTCTTCCCTAAGAGGTCGGTGGCCTTGCACACGATTAGCGCTTAAAAGCTCTAGTGTGCAAATTTTTCGTAGTTGTCTCCAGTAATCACCACATGGTGCAAAGGCAATGTTTGTGGACTCGTAAGATAAGATCCTTGTAGCAAGGATAGGGGGCCTTGATGAAAACACAACATCATGGGTTTTCATCACCTCTTTGGCATACTCTGCCGAAGAAACAACGACGGTGGAAACTTCCCCAAGCTGTAGATGCATAAGGGGTCCATATTTCTTGGCTAAGTTTCGTAGTCCATGATGAGGCTGTGACCCAACGAGCTGGTGAATGTTTCCTATGAAGGGAAGCTTCCATGGCCCTGGAGGTAGATTTACAGCCGACTCTTTGGTTTTGCGTCTATTGGCTATTTTCAGTACCGTGATGACAAAGAGAAAAAAGGTAAACAGGACTTGGAAGGAAGGCCATTGAAGCTCCATGAGGAAAGTAAAGGTGAATTTGGAAGTAGCTTATTGGTTAAATTGCATGTATTATATCTAATATAGCACTGGACGTTGTCTTTTTCCTGATTTATTGATACTCTTAAACTGGCTGGCATAATTTGCCCTTTAATTTTGTTTGTTTGTATGCATTATATATCTCTATATAGCACATGATGTCTTTTTCCTGATGAATAGATTCTCTTAACCCGGCAGGCATAATTTGTCCTTTAATTATATATATATATATATATTTAGAGAGTGTTGTTAGACCCACTCTATTGTTCTATTTTCACTCTCACATTATCATCCCACCCACTATAAAATGTTATTTTTCCACCCTTCCTTAAATAACCTCATATATATGTATATTTCTTTTACATTTTTCAAAAAAAAAAAATATTTGTAGGACCATCATTTTTCAAGGCTAGAGTAAGGAGGATCGGAAAACAAATACCTCAGAAGTCCAGTTATGGACTCAACGACTTCCCTAGCGGAACGGAGCAGTGATGCCACCATCATCCTATTCTAGAGCAGTGGGCGAAGTTTGATTACTTAGATTGGTTTTTGTTGATGGTTTTTTCAAATTTATTCATGTCGACAATACATGTGAGCTTGGTCATCTATGGCATCTTGACTCTTGATCCTCGTAGCTGATACAGTGACCAATGATATCACCAACTCTAGGGTAGTTGAGGATTCTCTTATATGTGTGTTATTTTTTAGTTATATAATAAAAGGTTAATTTGTTATCATACTGTCCTCTTTATTTAATATTAACTAAAGATCTTGATTCAAGAATATTATATAATTAGCACAGTGCTAATTATTTTGAATCATATTATATAGGCTAACATGTTTTGGTTTTATTGTCAGCCTATGTATGAATGAAGCCCTCCCACTCGTTTTATTGTCAGCCTCTTTATTTGCAAGTTTTATGTCATTGTTGTTTCAAAGTATGTGGCATGGGTTGGTAGGGAGCTTTGTTCTTTGTTTTTCATTGTTTTTCATTGTCTTTCTTCCGATGACCTTTTACTATCGGAAATGTATTATTTTAAATGACATTTTTCTGATGGTGTTATATATTTTTGACGGCTGTTCTTGTAGAAGATTTGTTGGAAAAACATTATTTCCAACAAGCTTTTGATGATTTCTAACGACATTTTCTTGTGGATAATGGTAACTACGACAAAATAGAAGTAAATACTATTTCGTTGTTGAAAACAGTATTTTCGATGAAAACCGTTGGTGGCATAAAATATATCACAGAAAAAGAAAAGTTCTCGTACAAAAAGTATTTGCAACCATATTTTTCAGTGTAAATAAAATAGTTTTATCCCTTTTTTAATTCAATTTCGACAAGGATTTAGCCAAAATGAGGGGTGATTGACGTCGGAAATGTGTTTCTTCCCGACGACTAGTTGGAAAAAAAAAATTCCAGTGAAAGAATTTACGATGACCAGCGACGAACTTCTCCCCTCAGAAAAAAATGTTTTTATGACGGCAGAATAGTATTTTCAACAGCATTTGACCCTCGCTAATAACGTTTTGTTTTGTAATGAAAAATATTTCCATACACATAAATTAAATCATAAAAATTATTAAAGATAAATTAAATAATTTAAATCACTAAAACTAAATTAGTGGAGAAAATACTTTCAAATTCATCCTTCACTGATAATCGCATGCAACAACCCTGTAGAAAACAAATTTAATTTTGTTAATTTGAATTCACAATTGAAAACTTTAAATACAAAATCAAATCACTTGTCGGATAGAACGGGATCGGTCAAGGAAGGGAGAGGAGGAGGAGGAGGAGGAGGTGGAGGAGGAGGAGGAGGTGGAGGTGGAGGTGGAAGTGGAGGTGGAAGTGGAGATGGAGATGGAGAAAGTGGATGACGAATTTGAGAGAGATGTGTTGGAAATGTGCCCTAAAGCCAATCATATGATGATACTTTACGGACATTTCACATGTTAAACTAATCTAGTTTAAATATAAAGGGCAAATATTATTGTTTGAGCCGTCTCATATAAATGTTATATGCTTAAACGATAAAGTCCAAGGAATATGTGATTGGGAGAATGCAATCTAATGAAGTTAGATTCATGAGACCATTCTTTCGTAGACACATCCTAAATGTTCCTGATCATAGGATTGTCAATTGGGCATTGACAGTCCGTCAAGATCGGTACGTGCTATGTCTTCTCTCAGGGAGAGTGACTAGTCTCGAGTCATTGGTGTGTGTGACATCAAGACAAGTACGTAGGTGCTCAGTAGAGAATGAGTTCACTGAACGCGATCAACGAAGAGTTCTCATACTCATGTCACATGAGAACTCATGGTTGGGATAATGCAAAGTAGTCATTTGACCTGAGGCATCACAGTTGTCTTGTGGTTAAGTCCTTGATCTTTGATTATGTCAAACGTCATTCCATTGGAGTGTCCACGGCATCGTTGGGGTTAAGCCACTTAGCCATGGAGGCAAGTGAATGCGCAACAAGGGATCTCTAACCTTCAAACCGTTGGGGGAGAATACTCTATGATATGATTTAGAATCTCTGGCCAGAGTATGAATGAGATTTAGGAATGCATTCCAAATCACATTCAAGGTAATCATATAAGCACACGAATCACATTGGATAGTAGACATGAATAAATAAACTATCAAACCAAACAATGTGGTCAAGAGTATTGTATTAGAGAAAGACCGTATTGCATTTGTAATCCCAAACTGAATAGGTTTTCTCTACCTCTTCTGATTAGCTTGGGTAACCATGATATGCTGCAAGGTGTCATTCATGGTTTGTGGAAGCCTTAAACGTGTGTAATCACTAAAGGGAGAATTGAAAGTAAGTTTCAATTCACAATCGATATAAAATGGTTTTAATCGCCCACTGCCTCGCTAAAAGGAACCTAATGGATCGCACACCGTGTAAGGTGGAGATTGAAGAAACAATGGAGATGAGTAAGAATGATTAAATGGTTTAATCACTTATTTATGGCAAGGATTAATTAATATGTTAATTAATCAAACGAATAAGTTCGTTAAAGACCTCGGGATAGTTTTGGACATTAAGGCCCAATGGGCTTCGAACGTCAAGCCCATTGACTTAAGTTGTATGACAACTTAATGAATAATGATTCACAAAGGCCTAATTAGCCCAAAAATACCCTAGGGCCGGCCATGATGCTAAGGGTAGTGAACTTGGACTTATTTACAAGTTTGCCACTTAAATGAATAAAGGTATAAATATGACTTTATAGCCTAAAATTCATTAGGGTTTGTTTTGGAGAAAATTGGAGAGAACATGTCTCTCCATTTCTCTCTAAAGAGGCCGGCCACCTTGGGGGTGCATCTTGCAATCCCACTACTCCAAGGTCACTCATTTCTTCTCCAATCTCTCCTTGGTGAAGAGACTTAGAGGTTCTCAATTTTGGGAACTTGGAGAAACCTATTCTTCCATCCAAATCCATAGATTTAAGATGCAAGGAATGAAGGCCCTCTCTTTGGGTGATTAGCCTTTGCTTATGCAAAGAGGAATCTACAAAGGTATAAATTTCAACTCAGTATGTTTTGAGTTGAGTTTTGGTTCACCAATCTACTAGGCTTTGAATTTCTTGGTTAAAGTTTTGTTTTTAAGTGCATGCAAGCATGATTCCGCCTTTAATTGTTAATTGCATGCTTATTGATGTTGCTTAAATGAACTTGTTTTCACAAAATATTCCTTCAAGATGGAGGGAGTGGAAGAGGAATTTGAGAGATGGAGGGAATTGGAGAGGCAGCTGCTGCAATTAATTTGCAGTTTCTGCTTCTTGCGGCTGTGTATTCTAATTATAAACACGGAACCTTTGCATGACAAAGCCTTCATCGTGCAATGCATATAACATTGATAAAAAAATCTTAACTATAATTCAATTTATACAATCAAGGATTCATAGTGCAAAGTATCTTCGAGTGACCAATGTCCAATTGATTTTGCGATTTGAGCGACTAAATTGACTTTCGTCACCCAGAGTACCTTTACGCGACAAAAGACCTTCGTCAAGTGAGTTTTTAATTTGTTTAGTAATTTAATTAATATGGACTAATTTTTTTAACTAAAGTAAAAATATAAAATATTCAAATGAGATATTCAAATTTTCATATAATGTCAATCAAATTAAGCAAATAAATACTTAAAGTAAATATTTAATCCAAATACAAGTTAAAAAAATATTTAAAGCTACTGTCCACAAATGTTAATATAATGTGATTACATACTAAAAATTATTTTATTTGTCCATAACATAAAAAAAAAAATCTCTCTGTACAAAAAAAAAAAAAAAAAAAAAAAAACATTCACTGCGCTGGTGGTTCTTGTGTTGGAATATTAGTATTAACAGAAGCTCTAATCATATATATATTTGTATTTAGTTAGAGTCAAACCTAAGCCATGGATGTAACTCAAGCAGTTTCTTCTACTCACTTGGAGACCTTATATTCTTATGGTGATAGAACCCTCGTATCCAAAATGTGTTCTCTGTGAGTAGGGAACCCTTGTATATATAGAAGCAATGGTCGCCAACCTCCATCTATCGTGGAGGGTTGGTTAGTCATCCGTTGCTCTAAGTCCCTGTCGTGGTTTAGTGGTTGTGGAATGTGCTTTTCAACATTTCTCAGTTATAGGAGCTAGTATTACACGTACTCAAACTTTGAAATAATTTGTTTAAGCAACCTATTATTTCACCTTTGTCATAACTAGTTTAGTCCACATAGGATTCCTACATTCTCCCACATGGACGTTAACTAGTTATGGCTTGAAATGATAAGTCTATGACAAATTATTCCTTAGTGATCACGTTTGCATTTTGACGCAGCTAGCTTCATATACTCATCTACCAATAATTATTTGAGGTATGAACCCTAGAAAATAATGCATGTAAAATTACTGCATCCACCCAGAATCACAATACCCAAAATCATATTGCATGAAGCAATTGACAAATACATTTATATATAAATTCCATTTAAGTAATCCTTTATTTCCACATTCAGTTTCTCCCACACAATTACCCAATGTACCTTTATAAAGCTAAATTTATGTTGCCTTCAACCTTAATCACTAGATACTAGCTTTTCAAGCTTCCTGCATAATCATATGAAACCAACATGCTCTTTGGAACATAAGTCACTTGTACTAATACATATTAAACTGAATCAACATGGCATTATTTACAATAAGCATAGGGAAAATAAGATAAGCCAAGCATCAGGTCCAAATGCTATCAAAATCACTCAGCAGCTCTCTTTACTCCCATAATTCAGTTAATTCAAAACCATCATGCACACCTATGTTTGCAACATGATCTTTGAAGACCCCCACCACCAATGGTTTTGTCAATGGATCAGCCAACATAAGCTTTGTATCAATGTGCTCAACATGTACTTCTCATTTCTTCACATGCTCTTTTACTGACAAATACTTCACTTCCATCAACGGAGTAGCATCAAATTTCTTGTTATTATTCGAGAAGAATACGACTGACTTGTTATCACAATATATAGTCAAAGGTCTCAATATGGTGTCCACAATCCTCATGAAACTTATGAGATTCTTCAACCACATCCCTTTCTTTGTGGCTTCAAACAATGCTATGAACTCAACCTCCATGGTGGAAGTGGCTAGTGACTTTTGTTTGGCACTTCTCCAAGACACAGTGGCTCCTACAAGAAAAAATATATAGCCACTAGTTGATTTCTTATCATCAATATAGCCAGCAAAGTCTAAGTCTGAGTATCCCATAACTCCAAATTCTCAACTCTCTTGTAGGTTAATTAGCATGAATGACTTCGTCCTTTGTAGATATCTCAAGGCCTTTTTCGCAACAACCCAATGTTGTTCCCTAAGGTTTGATTGATACCTTCTTAACACACTTACGGAAAATGCAAGATCAGGTCTAGTGCATACCTGAGCATACATGAGGCTACCAACCAAAGAAGCATAGGGCTTCATTGTCATACCTTGTTTCTCAAGTTCATTTATAGGACATTGAGACTTATTAAGTCTATCCCCTTTTCCCATTGGAACCTCACCACCTCAACATTGCTGCATATTGAAATGTTGAAGCACCTTTTCAATATAAGTCTTTTGTAAAAGTCCCAGCAAACCTCCTGATCTATCTTTGACTATTTCAATCCCTAGAACAAATGAAACATCTCCCATATCTTTCATTTCAAAAGATTTGGACAACAAACCCTTGGTCTCAATCAACAAGTTTAAACAATTGCTTGCTAGTAAGATGTCATCCACATATAAAATAAGGAATATGAATTTTGAGCCACACACCTTTAAATAAATGCAGTCATCGATTTTGTTCTCATGGAAACCAAGGGCAGTCACTTTCTCATCAAATTTCAATTACTACTGACATGAGGCTTGCTTCAGACCATATATAGATTTATTTAATCTACATACCATGTTTTCTTCTCCTTCTTTCACAAAGCCGCAGGGTTGACTCATGTAGATGTCTTTTTCTAGATCACTATTGAATAAGGTCTTTTTAACATCTGTTTGGTGGAGCTCGAGGTTGTAATGTGCCACCAAAGCTAGAATAATATGAAGACTATCTTTTGTTGAGACTGGTGATAAAGTCTTTGTGTAATCAATTCCCTTAGTTTGAGTAAAACCCTTAGCCACCAATCTTGCCTTGTATCTCTCAATCTTGCCAACTGAATCTTTCTAGTTTTTAAACACCATTTGCACACTATAACTTTGACATTTTCAGGTGCATGAACTAGAGTCACACATTGTTGATTTGCATAGATTTTAATTCATCGACCATTGCTTTATGCCAAAGAATAGAATGCTCAGACTTCATTGCTTGTTCGAACGTTATCGGATCTTTTGAAATACCTTCAGTGACTTCAATTTCTTGGAGATAAACTAGGTAATCATCTAGAATTGCTGACCTCCTAGTTCTCGGTGGTTGCACTCTTATCTCGAGAGTGACTTGTTGTTCAAGCAACTAATTTCTTCTTGATGATGAAGGCTCGGCTACATTTTGTGTCTCAGTTTGATCACTTGGATAATTGAATTGTTCAATCTCAAATTCCCTCTGTGGTTGAACTTGATTTAGAACCCTCATGGTGATCTTGTACAATTCATATGTTCATGGTATCATTATTAACAATCAGGTCCAAATTAATATCAGGGAGCACAACCCTTGTCTCATCAAAATCAAAACTCATCTCTTCACTTTGATAATCTTGGAAGTCTTCACCACTTTCAATGAATTTAGCCACACTTGTCTCGAATATCCTGTTGGGAAGACTAGGAGAGTGAAACCTGTAATCTTTGGATTTATCAGGAAACCCTATAAAATTGCAAGAGACAATCATTGAGTGTAACTTCTTCTCATTTGGGTTGTACATCTTTGCCTTTGCACAACATCCCCACATGTAAATGGTTTAGGCTTGGCTTTCGACCACTCCATAGTTCGTAAGGAGTCTTGCATGCTGCCTTACTAGGAACTCTATTCAGAATGCAATTCTCTATTTTCAATGCTTCTCCCCACAAAAATTGAGGTAGTTTCAAACAACATATCATGCTCCTTACCATTTCAATAAGAGCCCTACTCCTTTCTGCCACTCCGTTTTGTTGAGGGGTGCCTGGAATAGTGTATTTTCCCTATATTCCACATTGTTCCAGGTACAAAGCCAAATGACCTTTAGCCTGACCTAACTCAGTATACTTACCATAATTTTCTCCTCCCTTATCCGACCTCAATATTTTATTGATTTTCCACCTCTGTTTTAAAAATTATAAAACAATCAACAACTAAAGATTTGAGATTAAATAGATATAAGTGATATGTGAGAAATCGTCTATGAAGGTCACAAAATAAACTTTTCCAGTGTCCTGGTGGGAAAGGGTTCATAGACATCTGAGTGGATTATTTCCAAAAGTTTTTTACTTCTAATTGAACTCTTCTTCTTTGAAATTGTTAATTTTCCTTTATAACAATCAATACAATTTGTTAGGTCACTGAAGTCCAAAGGTGGCAAAATTTCATCTTTAATTAAATGCTCCATTCTTGCCCTACAAATATGACCTAATCTTCTAGGCCAAAGCATGGATGAAGTTTCATTTGAAATCAATCTCTTTGCTAGCAATGTCGAATCACTATTTAAGCAATCCACGATCATTAAAAATTGTACACAGCAATTGCCAAAGGTCATTGACCAAAACACAAATTCCAATTATATTACTTGGATTATTTTTAAAGAAAATCTTAACATTTTTGTTGTCACCAGCAAAAGCAAAGCCAGATTTAACAAGCTGAGAAACTGAAATTAAACTCCTTAAAAAAGGTACATAAAATACATCACACGAATCCAAAACAAAACCATTGGATAGCCTCAGTCTTAGATTGCCTATTGCTTTCACTGCCACTTTATTACCATTGCCAACAAAGACTTGAAAAACTTCATTTTTTGTTGTTGTAGTTCTTCTTGCAAACCCCTCCAAGGAATTGGTGATGTGAACCGAGCAACCAGTGTCAAACCACCAAGAATTTGGAGGGATTTCTACAAGATTAGTTTCAAACCAAACAAAAACATTGACATAATTCATACCTTTCTTAATTTTCCAATTCTTTCTTTTCTCACAATCTCTTTTTTAGATGTCCAAGTTTTTTGCAAAAGTAGCATTTGATATTGTCCATATAATCCTTATTTGACTCAGGTCCTTTGGAGGAGGATGCAACTATGGCAGTATTAGAGAAAAGATTAGGTTTAGAGAATTTACCAAATTGATATGTAGCCCTTTTACCCTTATATGCATGCACCAAGTTCACAGTGCCATAAATCTCATTCCTCTTGATTCTTGCTTCTTCTTATGTACATATAAAGATCAAATCATCGAGAGTCCACTTTTCCTTCTGAGTGTTGTAAACTTGTAAGAAACCTTCGATTGATCAAACTTTGAGGGCAGAGAGTTGAGCACCATATGAACGATAAATGCATCATCCACAGGGACATCCAAGTCTTTGAGTTTAGCTGCAGTCTCCACCAATTTCAGGATGTGTTCCCTAACACTCTTGTTCTCGTCGAGCTTGAGTGATGTCAGGGTTGTCATCAGGTCCCATTTCAGCTTTTTCAGACTCTTTATACTTTGCCCCAACTGCCTCTAAGAAATTTTTAGCCTTATCACATGTTGCAATGCCACCTCTCATAATATCACTCATGGTTTGTTTCATAACCATTAGTGACATTCAATTAGCTTTCTCCCATTTTTCAGCTTTCAACCTTTGATCCGCAATTGAATCCTCATTCACAGCTGCAAGTTCATCTTCACACAAGGCTAAGTCAAGGTCCATTAGCCCTAAGACAATTTCAATGTCTTGCTTCCACCTCTTGAAGTTTCCCCCACTTAGTGGCTTAAAAGAGGACAGGTTCATTGCATAAGTGAAAGCCATGAAAACAATATTAGGTTAAAAATGTGAATGCATGTTTTTCATCACACCTTTGGGCAAGAGATGAAAACTGCCATTGACCTTTATTGTATAGCCATCACTAACGGATCTTATCATGCAATTATTTCAAGTCTTTGGACAAGAATATGGCCTAATCAAAATGATGCCATACACTAATTAAAAACACTTAACAACTTATACAGTCTCCTCTTTGGAAAAGAATGTGAACATTTCACAGGTTTTTTAATCACAATGCTTTTTAAGTAAACCTTCATCTTTCATTGAAAGCCATGATTAGTTCATATACAACGCATAAACTCCAAAATTTATTCCATGAAATAACAAAAATATGATAAACAAATGTAACTGAGTTTTAAGAATTCCAAATACAAAGAATTAAATATTTCATATTATAGACCAAAGATTAGAGCCTGTTAATTTGGCTCTGATACCAAATGTTGGAATATTAGTATTAACAAAACCTCTAATCACATGCATATTTGTATTTAGTTAGAGTCGAACATGAGGAAACCATGGATGTAACTCAAGCAGTTTCTTCTACTCACTTGGAGACCTTATATTCTTATGGTGATAGAACCCTTGTATTCAAAATGTGTTCCTTGTGAGTAGGGAACCCTTGTATATATAGAAGCAATGGTCGCCAACCTTCATCTATCATGGAGGGTTGGTTATTCATCCGTTGCTCTAAGTGCTAGTCGTGGTTTAATGGTTGTGGAACGTGCTTTTCAACAACAGTTGGAATCATATTCCTCAGTTATAGGGGAGCTAGTATCACACGTACACAAACTCTTAATTAATTTGTTTAAGCAACCTATTATTTCACCTTTATCATAACTAGTTTAGTCCACATAGGATTCCTTTCAATTGGTGTCATCCTTCCACTCTCAGTAACGCCTCTTGAATTGTCATCGATGAAATTCTTCAGGTTAGGACCAGTTTCAACAATAATAAAATTAACCTATTATACAAAATATTAAAATATTAAACATTATATATTGTATATAAAAAATAATTATTAAATTACTAATTGGCACTTACTAATAACTTGTCCAACAAAGACTTCTTCAGATCCTCTGACACTTTTTTCCAAGACGCCCACTCTATTGGACTTTTGTTCCTCAATAATGCCCCTATGTCATGCACAAGCATGGCGTGCGTCTCCTTGTCAGATTCCTTAAGCTGCAAATTCACCTTGGCCCGTCAATCCGCCTTCTGGCCCAGCCAGACATCCCTTTTTGTGTTTCTCTATGGAAAAAAATAAAGTTTTCAAAATCAAACTGAGTAGTTCATCACTTTTATTATAATAATCTAATAATATTTTTTCAACAACAAAAAAACCATAAAATTCATGCAAACTTTGGTATTACTTGTCCGAGATCCTTCTCCCTCATATCCTTGTTTAGTTTGGGCAATAGCAGAATCAAACATCTACAACATTATGATTTTCATATATTCGAAGATTCACAACTTATGAGACGCAATTTATAAATTAAAATTAATTATTGAAACAAAATTGTTCTTTATTTGTATAATAAAGACTTACTGTGAAAAACGAAGATTTTTGACAGAAAAAGTCACGGAAAAGGGAAATGAGAATTACGATATGAGGGGTTTGAGAGAGAAGAAAACGAGGGGGTGAGGGATTTGGGGAAAAGGATGAGGACGAGAATGAGGAAAAGGGAGAGCGGATATGTAATTTTATAAAACCTGTGAACCCTTTGATCGACGAAGCACTCATTGCACAAGTAATTACTCCGCCTTAAATGTCTCACTGACCACACCTACCATTTCAAAGCACTTTACACAATGAAAGACTCATGTTCGTCGCGTAAGTTTGACGTGACAAAGTTCTCCCTCATGCAAAAAAAGTTTGCCCTGCAATATAATGGCGCCAAATCTTCATTTAACTGAGTTTTTCTCCAGAGATTGTGCGACGAATTATCTAATTCGTTGTGCAAAGCCTTCTTGCGCAATGGAAATCTTCGTCACCTAATGTTTTCAATTATTTTTCATGGCCTTGACATTTTTCCACAATGATACCCTTAATTTGTTGCGCAAAGGACATTTTGTGATGAAAACTGCTTTACTACCTAAATTTTTGTCGCGCAAATAGTGTGTTTTTCTAGTCGTGTTGGATTTTCCTGTCTTCCTTATTTATAGTTTACTGGTGAAATTGTATGTATTTTACATCTATATATACCACTATTTACCACTACGAGTGGCTACTGGTTAGTACTGTTTTTCTTTGTTTTTTTGTTTTTGTTTTTGTGACGTTTTGTTTCATAGGATGACTCGGAAGCGTTGATTTAAGGCCCTTTATTACGTCTTGTTCTTTTTTTTATTCATTATTCATAGATATCATCAGCAATAATGTGGTGCTTGATGTTTTTTCTTTAGTTTTCGTTATTTGTTTTTATTTTGTATCATGTTTGTTGTCTTACTTTCCTAACAAGTACTCATACAAAACCAAAAAATAACAAAATTGCAGGCATCTCAGCAGTGTTTAATAAGTCCAACAGAAGGAAGGCAACAAGCATAGAGAATCGAGTAACCTGCAGTCCAAGGTACTTAGTTTTTTTTGGAGCAATTGCTTTAATTGAAATGAATATTTGGAGAAATCATTCTATCTTCAAAATATAAGCTTTAGGTTTTCTGTTTGTTTTTCCAGAAACCACATCAGGAATAGGAATTTTGTTTCCCATGCCATCAAGAGACATGATGTAATGATGTTTTACTTGGTCTGGGAAGGAAACGAAACAAAGGAATTGGCCTTGGTTAAAACTTAAAACGAGAGCATACACACAATATGGACAAGTCACCCTCGTCCTGTCTGCTGAATGTGCTCTTGTTTGATGGTTGTTTCTTATTGAAGATACTTTTGACGATCTAATCTCGCTTCTGGTGCTTTTCTATATCGGAGAGGAGAGAAGTAATTTCAATTGGCCAAAATTTGTTTGGGGCCCATAGATTTGCGGCTGATGGACATTATGTAGAGTTGGGTTGCACTAGGCTCCAAGATTCCCTTGGTGGTTAGGGTATCCATTATTGATTCAGCAAATACCCAATTGTCATATTTTTCAACTGTTTATTTATTTCCGGTAAAAAAAGTATATATCACTACTACAAAAGAGGCTATCACTGATGGTGGAAAAACCGACAAGAATCCCAATTACTGTCGGATTTTTGGTAAAAATCTAACATCAAATCGTGCAATGTCGGATTGGATAACCGACGCCGTTGCTAGCGTCACGAAAAGGGTATTGATGTCGGTTAGTCCCCATAATCCGCCACCAAGAAGCAAAGTAATATAAAATTAAAAAGAACAATAGCGTCGGTTAAAAGTGACATCTAAACTTACGTTGGTTAGATACAACGTTGAATTCTGATATGATGGCGGTCCTAACCGACATCAAGCAACTATTAAAGAATTAAAATATCAAATACATTGGTACCGCAAGTACATTGGGACTGTTCTCATTCAGTCCAACTTAGCAAATTATTTGGTTTTTACAATGTGGCGTTGCAATGCTTATAACATAGGATAACATAAAAACACAGAATACTTCTCTATTAATGAACCAGGGGCTCATTTATATTTGTTCTACTGGCAATCTTACTAGATGGAGGATGATAAGGAATGGGGATCAAGCGCAGATCTTCTTTTCTTCGAACTGTAACGCCGAAAAGCTCAGTCATGTCCAGGTCTTCATGCGACATCCCATTAGGGAGTTTCCAATCAAAATGGTACAACAAAAGGGCAAGTGGGAGCTCAACGTTGGCCAGACCATATGAAATTCCCGGGCATATCCTCCTTCCAGCGCCAAATGGGATATACTCAAAGTTTGTTCCCTTGTAGTCAATGGAGCTATCAAGGAACCTCTCTGGATAGAAGCTCTCTGGTTCAGTCCAGTAATTGGGATCTCTTCCAATTGCCCATCCATTCACAATCACCTTGGTTTTGACAGGTATATCATATCCATTAATCTTACAACTCTCACTAGATTCTCTTGGAAGCAAGAGTGGAGCAGGAGGGTGTAGCCTGAGTGTCTCTTTGATCACCAAGCTTAAATATTTCATCTCACCAATGCTTGTTTCGTCTACCTTCCCATTTCTGTTATACACTTCTCTCACCTCATCCTGTGTCATTTTCAATATTCTTGGATTTTTTATCATTTCTGACATGGCCCAATCTACGGTTGTAGCAGATGTCTCACTCCCAGCTCCGAAAATGTCCTGCACAAAAATTATAAATTTGTTAATGATTAAACTAGGTTTTCCCTAAAATTGCTAACAGTTCTATTCATAGAAAATAACTATGTTCTTAGAAAAACTTTTGTATTAAGTTCGATTTTTAATAGCGTTAATTTCATGAAGATTGTCAATTGATATGTAAGAAAAACAATAAGCACATTTAGAATGAATTATGGAATTCCAAACCAGCCGAAAAGGTAATCTACATCGATAGTATTCTTTGTGTGTGTTAAAAACAGTGGCTGCCGGTGACAACCGGTTGGGAAGAAAAACATACATGTAGGTGGATTCAGCCTTGGACAGTGGCACCTCTAATCATTTATTAAGTTTGTATATTTAGAACAAGAATGAAAATTGGTGTCTAGATTAAATATAATTAACAATTAGTTTGAAGTATTAAAGTGATATCAAAAGAAAATGCATACACATACCAATATTACTGCTTTGATGTTGTCAGTAGTTAAGGAAAACTCAAGGCCATTTCCATGCTCGTGAAATTTTAAGAGAACGTCGACCAGGTCTTCCCCTGCTTCACCTTCTCCACTTTTTGTTGTTGACCTTTTCTTTTTATGTTCGTTGATGATGTTTTCCATTATCCTGTCAGTTACTTTTTTCAGCCGCTCAAGTGTAGGCCTAATTCCACCTATCAGATTAAGCAGTTTGGCAGAAGGAAAAACATCTGCAAGATCAAAGCCTGCTGCCACCGTTATGGACTCCTTCACAGCATCTATGAACTTTTCGTGATCTTCGCTTTTTTTGCCAAAGGCTGCTCGCGACGTGAAGGTATATGTAGATGAGTAAATTTTCTCAGTGAGGTTGATCGGTGAGCTTGCGTTTGAACCAATCCATGTAATGAGATTCCCTACCTCTTCTTCCCTAAGAGGCCGGAAGCCTTGCACACGTTTAGTGCTTAAAAGCTCTAACGTGCAAATTTTTCGTAGTTGTCTCCAGTAATCACCACATGATGCAAAGGCAATGTTTGTGGATTCGTAAGACATGATCCTTGAAGCAAGGAGATGGGGCCTTGATGCAAACACAACATCATGGGTTTTCATCACCTCTTTGGCATACTCTGCCGAAGAAACAACAACGGTGGAAACTTCCCCAAGCTGTAGATGCATAAGGGGTCCATATTTCTTGGCTAATTTTCGTAGCCCATGATGAGGCTGAGACCCAACGAGCTGGTGAATATTTCCTATAAAGGGAAGCTTCCATGGACCTGGAGGTAGATTTACAGCCGAATCTTTGGTTTCGCCTCTCTTCGCTATTTTCAGTACTGTGATCACAACGAGAAGAATGGTAAACAGGACTTGGAAGGAAGGCCATTGAAGCTCCATAAGGAAAGAAAGTTTGGAAGTAGCTTGTTGATTAAACTGCATGCATTATTCCTCTCTTTATAGAACAGGATGTGATGTAGTCTTTTACCTGATGGATAGTTCCCTTAACCTGGATAAAGGAGGAGGGGGAGGGTGTCAGGTAGTCGACAGCCGGCACTCCATGATCACGTCGAATCTTTATGAAATAGTTCCCTTAACCTGGCCGGCATTATTTGTCCCTTAATTTTTTGTTTATATATGTAGAGGGTTTTATTACAAATCGTCATTGAAACTGATCAAATTTCTCATTTTGGTGTTTAAAATAAAAAATCGATCAATGTTAAGTGCCGCAAATCAATCTCGTCATTTGTTAGAAACCAATATTTAGATGTCAATTGTCATAAACCATATAATATTATCGCTGAGGTTTTACATTGTACCGGCGAAGAAAACAAGAGAGTACATAGCAAGATAAATACAGTATAGAATTCAGCTGCCGGCGAATCCAAGTATTATATTTGTACTGAGGATCCTTGGAATAATCTCTGTTCCAAAGTCAATGACAAAACAAAGGTTTCACAATTAAGAAAAATGGAAATAGTGAATTAAACGGGAAAAATTAAAGTTCGATGACTTGAGTGATTGATTATTCACTTTTTTTTTAACCTCCCCAAGTAAGTAAGGTGATTAAGGAAACTGTAATTTTAAGGTATGTTAAATACATTAGGGCCTATTGGTATCTTTTTCAAAAACATTCATAATTCCTCAAAACATTTTTTAAGAACATCTCTTGAAAACAATTTTCTTTAAGATTCAAAAACGCGTTTGGTGTACTAAAAAAAAAACCTATTTGGTATGATATAGAATTTTAAATCTTAAAATTTAAACTGGACAAAGAGATCCAAAGAGAGGGAGTCGCATGAGAGGGAGAAGGAGGAGAGAGAGGAGGAAAGAAAGAAAGAGAGATCAAAGGAGAGAGAAAGAAGAGAGATGATGGAAGGAGATAGAGAAGGAGGAGAGGGAAAAAGAAGGAGGAAGAGAGATGATGAAGAGAGTGGGTTGGAAGAGAGAGAGAGAGAGAGAGAGAGAGAGAGAGAGAGAGAGAGAGAGAGAGAGAGAAGAAGTAAGAGAAAGAAGACAAGAGAGAGATAGATAGTGAGGGGGAATGAGATTGAGAAAAGAATGAGTGGATTTTAAGTTTAAAAGCTTTAAAAACTTACTTTTTGTGTTTTAGAGAATAGGCTATTTTTTTTAATTAGTCTTGAGTTTAATTTTTCAAAATAGTCCTACTAAACAAGCTTTTCAAACCCAAAACTTTAGAAGTGTTTTTAAGTTAAAAAAGTTGGATTTAAGTAGAATACCAAACAAACTCTTAATTTTCTGACCATTTGTAGAGTTGACTTATGAAAGATTGGGCAACTAACTCCATCTTACTTGTTGAATGGTGATGAAGGATAAGTAACATGATCCTTTATATGGAATAGGAATCAAGTACAGGTCATCTTTTCTTCTTGTCAGAAAGATTGAAACCCTCAGTGATCATGTCTAGATCTTCATTGCTAACTTCTTTGGTAGGAAGCTCCATATCCGCCGTGGCGAATGCTATGCTCGGAAACATCCTCCTTATAACTCTCAATGGGATAAATTCGAAACAAGACCCCATGAAGTCAGTTGAATTACCATCCAGTTGTTGGTGATTAAGCTTCATTCAAATTTCTTAGAATAGAAATAAGTGTTTTAATTTTTATTTAAGTTTGATATAATGTGAGTCATTGGATAATATTACATGTGCATTACTCTGTTTTGTTTGTGAATCATAGCTTATGACAAGTGTAATCTCCTTATAGGGTAGATTATTTGGATGGTTAGAATTGGCTGATGTGAGAGAGAGATGCTCTCATCTCTCTAGCTGGCTAACGGTTATATTGCCTCACACTTTGGACGAAGCTATGAATGAAAAGTTCAATTCTCTTCCTTTCTGAGCTCTTACTCTGTCCCTTTGGATCTTTTCCATTAATCCAAATCTTCATTCCTTCGTCCAAAATCATCTCAGAAGCAATAATCAAACTCTAACATGACCTCAGAGCTAGGTTCATTCGCTTAAATTGGGTGTGAATCTGTTTATTTCTACCACAAAGAACTTAAATCGAATCGAGCTTTGTCGAAGCTAATTTGAGCTTCGAAAAAGAAATCAGTCTCAAAGTACTAGATTCATGGAAGCGGAAGGAAAAGATCACTCAAGAGGCAAAGAAAATTGATCCATCAGTTGCAGAGAAGGCTACACTAAATGAGATTTTGAAGAAGGATGCAAGAGCTCTCGAGCTGATTCAAGGAGCTCTTTCAGACCAAATATTTCTCAGGACTTTCAAACCTCTAAGGGAGCTTCAGACATTCCATAACAACAGCTCAAAGGAGATAAATAAGTAAAGAGTGTAAAACTTTAAGGTTTGTGGGAAATTTGGTCATCTTCCAAGAGACTGCAATGGAAACAAAGCCAATGCAGAAGATGAATTATGACAATCAACATGAGGAGATAGACACACTTTTCTACATGTGCAATGTAGTAGCTGAGGTGAAGGTGAGCAACTCCTGGTACATTGGTAGTGGATTTAGCAATCACATGACAAGAGATGAAAGGCTTTTGATCAATGTCCAGATAGATCTTTCTTCCAAGGTGAAAATGGGAATTGGGAAAATTGTTAGTGTTGCAGAAAATGCACACTATTGATTGAGACTAAACTTGGCAGGAAGCACATTCAAGAATTGATGTTGGTTTTTAGTTTAGAAGAAAATCTCATCAGTGTTGGACAAATGACAGAACATGGGTACTACCTATTTTTTGGAGGTGATGTAGTATATGTATTTGATAGCTACTCATTAGATAGTTTGGTTGTGAGGGTAAAAATGACTAGGAATAGGTGTTTCCCACTAACAATGATGCATGCATATTAAGTGGCATTAAGGACAAGTATCATTCACTGCTCTCAGACTTGGCATAATAGATTGGGCACTTGAATGACAAAAGTCTTAGGTTACCTCAGGTTTAAGAAATTGTACATGGTTTGCCACACTTGAATGACACAACAGGTGTATGTCAAGGATATATGATAGGGAAGCAACACCATGTTTTCCCAATTGAGTCCACTTGGAGGGTAAAGTTTCCTTTAGAATTGGTTCATACTGACATTTTTGGGCCACAGTAGATTGAATCAAACTTTGGGGAAAAAAAATTCTGTTATTCACTTATGATTATAAAAGAACGACATGGGTTTACTTTCTGAGATATAAGTCAAGTGCTCATGAATGCTTCAAGAAATTCAAGGCAATGGAAAAATTGCAATACGGTCACAAATTAAAATGTTTGAGAAGTGATAAAGGTAGAGAGTTTATGTAGTTCTGCAATGAGACAAGAATTCAAAGACAATTGACAATGGCATACATTCACAGCAAAGTGGAATAGCTGAGAGAGAGAAATATGATTATGGTGGGATGGCAAAATCAATGTTGCATGAGAAGGATCTTCCATATTAGTTTTGGGTAGAAGTAGTAAACACAGCTGTCTACTTACTCAATAGGTGTCCACAAAGGCACAAGGTGACTTCCTTTGAAGCATGCAATGGTAGAAAACCAAGAATTGCACACTTGAAAGTTTTGTGGCCCATTGTGTTATGTGTTCATTCTTGCAAGTCAAGGGCATAAACTGGAAAGTAACAGTCACAAGTGCGTATTTGTTTGCTATGGCACAAGTGAAAAGGGTTATAAACTATAAAATCCTAGTTACCTAAAAGATCATTCTCTTAAGAGATGTAACCTTTGATGGGTATGCTTGTTGGAATTGGAATTATGAAACTGAAAATATGGTCAATGTTCCAGTGATTGCTGATGCTGAGAAAGAAAGATATGCAGATGTTGACGAACTAACTGAATCATCTGAATTTGTTGATTCCTTGCTGAGTACTCCACATACAAGTCAACAAGGTATCTTAAAAGTTCTAAATACAAATTCTGCCTTACAAGATGGAGCAAGAATTTCTAAGTCTTTGATCACATTCGACTGAAATAGAGAAGCCTAAGTGAAGTTGTGGCTCAATGCATTATGTGTGTCATAAAGTATGAGACCTATGAGGAAGCAGCTCAAGATGATTCTTGGAAAAGAGTTATGCAAGCTGAATTGATATGATAAAGAAGAACAATACATGGCAGTTTGTTGATAGACCATTTGATAAACCAATTATTGGTGTCAAGTGGGTTTATAAAACAAAGCTAAATTTGGATGGTTTAGTACAGAAGAATAAAGCCTGATTGGTTGCCTGAAATAGACTATAATGAGACTTTTTCTCCAATGGCCAGACATGACACCATAAGAAGCTTGATTACCTTACAGCACAGAAGGGTAAAGTCTGTTTCAATTGGATGTAAAGTTTACTTTCCTAAATGGGATATTGAAGGAAGAGGTATATGTTGATCAGCCTCAAGATTTTGTGATAAAGAATGAGGAGGAAAAGGTTTATAAGCTGAACAAAGGTTTATATGATTTAAAAAAAGCTCCAAGAGCCTGGTATGATGAGAGAGACTCATACTTCACCAAAGCTGGATTTCATAATAGTTACAGTGAAGCCATATTGTATATCAAGTCAAATGGAAGCTCAGGTATCATTATAGTATCTCTGTATGTAGATGACATAGTATATACTGGTAATTGTTGATAATTAATTGAAGAGTTCAAAAATGATATGTTGAAGCATTATTAGATGACAGATTTGGGTTTACTGCATCATTTCCTTGGAATGCATGTAATGCAAACCAACAAAGTATTTTTATTCATCAGAAGAAGTATGCCATGAAGTTAATTGAGAGTTTGGCTTAAAAAACTACAAGCCAGTAGCAACTCTACTAGCAGTGAATGAGAAATTGTGAAAACTAGATGGAAGTGAACTTGTTGATGAGACTGAATATAGAAAACTTGTGGGAAGCTTACTTTGTTTAACTGCAATGAGGCTTGACATTATGTTTGTAGCAAGCCTTCTTGCAAGATTTATGCACAATCCTACAAAGAAGCACATGTGAAACTGCTAAGAGAGTTCTAAGATATATTTAAGGCACTTTGGATCATGGCATTAAGTATGTTAAAAGGGCAATCAAATTTTCTTATAGGCTAGTGTGATAGTGATTGGGCAGGAAGTGAGGATGATATAAGAAACACCTCTGGCTATGCATTCAATTTGGGATCAAGTGTGTTTTATTGAGCCACGCTTAACACAGTTGCACTGTCTACAACATAAGCTGAATATGTCAGTGCAGCAGAGCAATATCACCGGCCAAATGATAAACCTTACTCTGAACCGTAGTCAGACATCCTGTGATTTTGAGGTGACTCAAATGAATGAAACCGATCAACCGAATGATTAGTTCTTGGCCTTACTTAGAATCACTGCTAATTTACATCTCCTGCATAACACCACGTGTTCATCTGGTTCACCAAAAGCCTAATTAGCAGAAGTAGTAACAGTTTGAGAAATCAACTTAGGTTGGTACGAAGAAGCATTGTGGTGTGCCAAGTCGATTTTCAACCTTACTTGAGGACTTTGCATAGGCACATAGGCCATTGCTGGGGAAGGATTGTCGTCCACTATCCCCCTTTGTCACCCATTGCGTTTAGGTGCATAAGCATTTACCACATTGACTGTTGTTGTGGGAAATGGGTCAGTGATGACTAACATTTGTGTCTTCTCTGGGAATTTGAGCTTACCGATGTCTATCCAATCCTGGATAGCATCTCGAAATATCACGCAATTGTTGGTCGCTTGTTTGCTAGAACATTGGAGCTTGCAATAAGCCTTTCCTTCAAGTTTTTGACCTTAGGTATTACATGACTTGGCCAAAGCTTAATCATCTTTAATGCAAAGAGTTGGTTAAATATAGCATCGGCCTTGGTAATGTCAAAGGTGTCAAACATCATATTTTAGTGCTCTCCATAGATAAGAGATCAACTTTTGTTTTCTATTAGGATGTGCATGATAAATGAGTACAAAAAGACTTACAAAACTCATCAACTAGACACACATACTAGCAGCTAGTTTTATCTTCAAGCTTTGTTACTCGATCTCTTTGGTCTTTGGGAAGTAGCACAAACTTAACGCGGTTGTCAATAACCTTCTTCTTGAACTTTACAAGATACTGACGGGATCATGCAGAATGTATGAAAAGAATAGTTTTTTAAAATCAACCAATTATGAGAATCACAAAACACGTCTCCAAAATTGATTTCTCATTTAAGTACAAGAAATCCCAATGATAAATTCTCTCTAAAAACAAACAACTACAAAACTGGTTTTTCTTCTCTTCTTCTCTAAAAATACTTTGGAAAATGCACTTTGTACACAAGGGTTGCTATTATATTTTTCTTTCAATATGCACATATACTCAATGCATGCGACAACATAAATTGATAGTAAGCCTGACAATTCCTCACACGACCCGATAACTCGACACGACACGACACGACACAAAATTAACAAGTGCTAGGGTCGACACAGTAACGAATCGAGTTGTTATCAGGTAACCCGATAAGCACCTGTTAAGATAACGGGTTGGTTCAGGTATAAATGTGGGTAACACTATACACGATAAGCAAAATATTAATTTTATAATTTTATAACCCTAAAAAAATACTATAATAATTATATATATTAATTTAACAATTTTATACCCCTAAAAATTGTAATAATTATATATATATATATATATATATATATTAAATTAAATTTTAAAAATTGTAATAATTATATATATATATATATATATATATATATATTAAATTAAATTTTAAAAATTGGTGACCATTGGATCGGCTGAGATTTAATATCAGCCGTCCATTGTGCATTAGGTTGGAGGCTATCTTTCTCTTCTCTCTCATTCACTCTGATCTTTTCATAATTATTTTGGTAAACTTCTCATAATTTCAATGGTTTTTAATGTTTGGTTTTTCTATATTTAGTTTATGCGGAAGAGAGTTTTGACGTGGAAAACCTTACTGAAAACATCATCAACATAACTCTTGAAGGCAATAGATCAAGCCAAAGTTCTATTACAATTTCCTCATGATGATTGATGAAAATTGAGAATTTTGTAAAAGGAATAACATGCAAGCTTTGAGTTCCATTGGAAAGGTTTAAACTTTTGAGAAAGGCTTCACAACCTTGAAAACAAAAACTCTTTCATTTTGCATATCCTTGCACATTTAATATTTTGTAATAGACTAGTAGTGTATGAATGTTTTTTTTATTAGGCTCTTATTTTCAAGTGTAGATGGTAGTACTTAAACAACAAATGTGTTTTAATGTTTTGAAGTAATATTTATGTGGCAATGTGTGGTATGTGCAAATTTAAGAAAAAATATATGTTTTTCTTAACGGGTCATAATGGGTTATAACGGGTCGAGTCACTTTACCCGTTGGGTAAAGTGACCAGACCTGTTAATGACTCGTTAAGATAACGGGTGTGACATGACACAAACCGTTAAGATAATAGGTGTTACACGAAAACGACATGAATACGACAGACATGGCCCGTTTGCCAAACCTAATTGATAGACTCATGCTCAATGTATGCGGCTGCTCTAACCTATTATATATACATATATATTGGATTCAAAACTAAATGTACAATGACAACAAAAGAGTATTGAAAATATCAAACCTAGACTACCACAAATCTCTCACAAAAATATATTTTTGACACCTTAATTAACACACTTGACCCTGATATTCACCAAACACCAGGGTAGGCACATGCTAGCCGACACCCGAAGGTGACGAAGCCATATTAGGATACAAGAGAACTAAAAACAAATAACCGACATAAAAAAAACTTTTAAATTTAATTGAACGAACAAAAGGATGGGTCCTACACCGAGAAGACTCGAAGATGCCCAATGTGGGAGTGCCTTGACGCTAGGATTGTACGACTCAATTCTAAGTCCTGAGGCGGTGCAAAACAAAACATGAGTGGACCAAATTGATATATAAGTAATACTAAAACAATTATTTTTCAACGTACTAGCCCCCAAAGTTTATGGAAACTCAATATATATCATATATGTAATAGGTTTTTCCGAAAACGCTAGCATGCGATAAAACCTTTCCTAAAAACATATATCATATATGGGTTGATTAGTAGTAGTAGCACAGGGCATATATATATATATATATATATATATAAACATATATCTTCATTCACTCGAATGCACTACATCTCTCAACCGAAGCCAATATAAATACCAACCTATGCTCGGCCGAAGCCATGCCTTGTATCTCCTGGCCGAAGCCACCAACATACACTCGACCAAAGCCATATAAATAAGTATCATTCGCCCGTAGGTAGGACATTCTCCTGTAGGTAGGACATTTGTCTATAGGCAGATCATTCGCATGTAGGTAGATCATTCGCCTGTAGGCAGATCATTCACCCGTAGGCAATTCGTATAAATAACCACTAAGTACATAAGAATATTAACATAATATTTCTAATATATATATATACCAAATCGGAGCTTAGTAACTAAAACGTCATATAGTAAAGCCACATTCGTAAGTAGGTATATAGTTATCAATCATATAATATATCATAAAGTGTAAATCCAATTTACTCATAAATGTTTCATCAAACGTAGCCATTAAATCATGTTTTTCATGTTTGCATTTCTACTAGTAAAATATACATTTTGGAAGGGGTCTACTCACCTTACACCATTGGCGAAGAGCCGTGCAAGCAAGGGTGGACGGTAACGCCACAAACAATTGCACTTATGCACACAAAGGTACCAATTAATAAAACTATACTAAAATGGTTGAATTTTGGGAAACAAACATCATAAACGAATTCAAGACGTCGAAAAACATAAAGAGGGACCTCGGGTACCCCTATGCACCGCCATACACACCTTCATGAGTAGCCACGAGATGGCGGCCCCGACTGCCACGCGCTGCCGTACACGCCATTCTGGGCTTGGTTCCTAGGCTTGGGCCGAAGTCTAGGTTAAGCCGGGTCTCAATTGAGTTTGGGCTTGGCAACCTAGCCCAAAGGTTTGGGCTTTGGGTTTTGGGCTGAGTAGCATGGCCCAAAGGTCTGGGCTAGATCTGTTGGGCTTCGAGTTATTGGGCCAAGGGTTATGGGTTAATGGGTTTAAGCTCAGTTTGGGTTACAGATTGGGTCGACCCAATTTGACTCGCGGGTCATCGGACCTGATGAAAAAGAAAATCGTGATTCTTGGCTAGGAAACATTCGAGCTCCGATCGAGCTAAACTCTCAACCAAATGTTGCAACACCATACATCAAATAGAGGCCTGAGAGACAAGGAATTAAGACATACCTTTGGTTTCCTTGACCGTGGTCAGAGCTAGTCGAAAATTGGCTCGCAAGCTATTGGGTTTTCACCTAAAAACTAGGGAAGGGAAGAACGTACACGGACGAGTTAGATACCTTCGATTTTCAACTAAAAAACATAACAACAACCCAAGAATAACTCGAACGAACAGAGTAAGGCAATAACCTCACCTGGGTTTGGGAAATGGAAGCTTGAAGCTTTCAGCTTCAATGGTGGATCACTTAAATGGTTCTCTGACGAAGCAAGCGATGATGTAGTCGTGTTCCCTATGTCCCAAAGGTTCGAAATAAGGATTTATAGGACTAGCTTGGTCAGAATCGAGAAGAATGATGGTGGTTCCTTCTCGAAGATAAAGGGATAGAGGGTGTGCAGAGGGATGGAGTGAGAAAACCGAGAGAAAGTCACAGGAAGAGGGTGAGGAAAAAAGAGAATGGACCGAGGGGACCATAAAGAAAATTGGGCCCCCCACATGGCACACCACCAAACAAGATCTAAAAGCAACCATTTCAAATATCTCTAACCAAAGTGGAATTACAAAATTACCCTGGACGCTCCTTAAAATCCGAGACGGGTTGTTACATTAATCCTCGTGCAGTAGCAGCACCAAACCTTATTATAATGCATATATATGTATAATCAGATAACACCAACTACAACAAAGATTTATCTCACTAACACATGAATTGTTTCTCAACAAAGGTAAGACTGCTCATATTAAATGAGCAGGGAGCATTCTTATTCACCACGCGTAGTTGCGGTAGAGCAGGTAGAGATAAACGACTGCTCAAGGCACCTTTGCCTATATGAAAAGTCAAAGGTATTATGATAGGATAATTTCTTATGATTCTCATAAATACATTCATAATAAGAGAATACCTCTTTCAAGTAAGTGATCCTACTTCCATTTATATAGGATATTTACTAAATTACTCCAAGATATTTATTTACACAAACATCTTGGAATATTCCCACTTAAATTCAACCCTAGGGCCGGCCACCCCTAAACCCTAGAGGGCCGGCCCATACTCCTCTCATCTTCTATAAATACCCACTTTATCTCCAAAATTCAGGAGGCTTTTGCTACCCACAAACTTTTAAACACATTATTTTCAAAATTCTAACTTTGGCATTGGAGATTCTTTGGCCAAAACACCCCCATTCATCGTGGGCGCATGAGGCTTTTGGCCTTAATCTTAGGTGTTATTATTTTGCAGGTGCATTTTCATCCAAAGAAAGAGACGGCGAAAATTTGCATCCACAAATTGGTGTTTTTATTGAGAGCTTTGATTTGAATACTCGAATAAGACTCTGACTTTCAAGTTCCTTCATTTGTATATCTACAACTATGATGGCAGGAATTCACAAACTACAACTGGTAGGATCCCTACGTTGAAGGACATGGGCCAATCAATGGAGATCACGACGTGGCTTCACATAATCGCTCATTGAGGCAAGGAATGTTCCTTTGCCATCATGAGGTACCGTGTCCATGCCCGTAGCGGCAACCGCCTCTATAGTGGCCCACATGCAACCTCTACTTATGGTGAAAAAACCCAAGGGCAAAGGCCCACAACATAAGTAGCTAGCGGTCACAGACTCAAGCAGCTGTTCGTTTTTTGCTGTAGCCCCTAGCGCTTATTTCCTTTATTTGGATGCAAGTTACCCAGACTAAGGTAGGCCAAGCCCCACCAACCTCGACGTAAGCTGCAACCCAGCGCGAGCCCAACGTGCCTTTAGCTCGATGCCAAGCAAGACAAACTAAGGCAGCCTAGCGCCCATACATCCACCCTACTTCTATAGCCCTCCAAATGGTTCAACATGGTCTCAGAATAATTCAACCAACCCAAATCTAGATCCCAAGGTCGACGGTTGAACTAAACCTTTCTACAGATCTGACCCATCCTAACTCAAGCTGTGCACCTAAAGTTCATTGCATTTCCATAACTTAAGCAGACGCCTATCATGCAAGCTATTTCACTCTAAATGGCCAACAACATCTATCCCGACAAGTCTCCGAATTGACAAGTGCCCTTACACAGTAAACTACGTTGGTGAATTAGTTCTGATAGTGCACTGAGATGCAGCGTACCTTGAAGTAGGACAAGGCCAGGCGATGACGTTTCATTTTAGCAACATCCCGACAAGTAGCCTATCGACCACCCTTGAACCGAGCGTCTTGGCAGTGTACAATCCCACCTAGGCCCCAAGATAGCGTATACTATCGTCTTAGCACATTGAGGAGTGTACACTCTTGGGTAGGCCCACGGATGAGCATACATTCATGGTTAGAGCCACAATCTGATAATCAACATGGAAAACCTTTCAAGTAAATTGTTCATTCACAACTAGGCCCGCAAGGAGCATTCTCTACCTCACATCGGAGTATGTAGCACGACGGATGGAGAGAAGCAGTCTCACAATCTGGCTCAAGTTTAATTGGCAGCCTACGAATTATTTACTCGCCTGCTACGAACGTACCACAAGCACCGCAGTCGTGCCATAGACGAGCCGAGCATGGGGAAGAACCAGTTGAAACCAGTAAGTCATGATCAGGGATAGCCAGAATCACCACTACCCTAGCAGAGGTAAATTCATGATGAAGTAAAGAGGTTCTTAACTGAACGATTGTGTGGATTCCAACGCATCGAGACCACAGACAAGGCCCTTCGCAGGGAACTGGCACACATAGGCATATCACCTTTCACAGACGAGATCGAGTAGACGGAGCCCCCGTGTAAGTTCAATACACCACATTTCACCCTATTTAAGGGAGACGTAAACCTGGAAATACACTTGAAGCAATACTGCAGCGTGATGATCCTTTACAGAGCCAACGATGCTTTAATGTGCAAGATATTCGCCACTACTTAGCAGGGCGTGGCACAAGATTGGTTCCATAACATGCCTCCATATTTTCCTAGGGAACTGGTAAATACTTCTGCTACGAAAAAACGGTTGTGATAAGAAATGCTCAATTTTTCGTGTTCTTGCTACGGTTAAGCGATATTCTTTGGTTCAACAAACTTTTCATAGTTTTCCCTAAAGAATACTCATCTTATTACTCGATTAAGAAGAAGTCTGATCATCTCTTCAACATAAAAAAGAATCTAAATAAGTCGCTCAATGACTATCTGAAAAGGTTCAAGGCCGAGAAAGCAAAGATGGTCGGCTGCAACGACTCGATCGCCAGCGCAGCCTTCCAAAAAGGACTCCCAGCAGATTATCCCTAAATAAGAATTGATCATGAAAGAAGACTTCATTCTAGCAAACTTATTCACTCTAGTAGATAAGCAAATCATTTTGGAATAAGGCTTAACGAGCGAAGCATGCAAAGGGCTAAGCATAGAGACTGGTCCTCTGCAAAAGGATGTCAGGCTACTAAGAACTATATCAAGTTCTTGATCCTAATCAACCAGATCATCTGCGATCACAAGAGTGAGCCTTAGTTCAAGCTGCCAAGACAACCCAAAGGATACACATCCAAATTGGATCACACCAAGTATTGTGCATTCCATCGAGGTCCTGGTCACACGACCGACAACTGTTATACCTAAATGGACTACCTAGAGAATCTGGTGAAGAAGGGTAAATGAGACAGATACCTGGACAAGCCAGTTGTGCAGCCTAAGAGGAACGTAGACACAGACGAGAAGCCACCTGCCAAGACCATCAGAATCAACAACATCTTCATCAAGTCTGATTACTTGGGGGCCACAAATAACTCTAAGAAAATAAAGATCCAACATGTTATAGCAATCTTCCAGGTTTAAGAAGCTGATGCCAAACCTGGACTTATCGTTGATTTCACCAAGTAGGATGCTGAGGGAGTTGACTTCCCACACAACGATGCTCTAGTAGTATCTGTTAAACTGGCACACGCTATAGTCAATAGAGTGATGGTGGACAACGACAAAATAATAAATCTACTTTAGTTATTAGTCATTCAAAAAATGGGTCTGGAAAGAATAATAATACATCGAGCAGAGGTACTCACCAGATTCAACGAATACACCTTAACTTTTATTGGCAACATAACACTCGATGTGAAAACACCACCAATAGTCTCAAATCAGACGTTCATTATAGTCAGCGACCAGTCTCCCTATAATGGGATTCTGAGAAGGCTATGGCTAGTGAAATTGGGTACCATAACCTCTGCTGAGTACCAGAAAACTAATTTTGGATCCCGGAAGGACGAGAAAGATGAGGAAAGTTTAAGTCTGACCAGGCCACATCCTAACAATGCGCGGTCCAAATGCTGAAGAAGTCAAATAATAAGTCTTTTACCCCAGTGGAAGCTACCAAGGTTCAGAAGGACAAGCCTGCAACCCAATAACAACTACAACAGACGGATCAAGATGATGACATTCAGCACGGCTGCCAACATCGTGCTAGTAATGAAGAAAAAGAAGAGCAAATTGAGAGTATGCATAAACTACACCAACCTCAACAAGGCATGCCCGAAAGATCCGTTCTTTGTCTCTTGAATTGACTTACTATTGGACTCAACCGTAGTGAACCAGCTGCTCAGCTTCTTGGATACATATTCAGGCTACAATCAGATGGCCAAGTTCAAGCCCGACAAAGAGAAAACTGCGTTTGTGTTCAAGTGAGGCACCTACTGCTATGAGGTTATGCCTTTTGGCTTCAAGAACGTAGGAACTACCTATCAAAGGTTAGTAAACATGATTTTCAAAAAGCAGATTGGGGTTACCATGGAGGTCTACATTGACGACTTCATTGTAAAAGGAAAGCAACGATCATATCACCTCAGAAACTTGGTAGAGACATTCAATATCATTAGGGAGTATAAGATGAATCTCAACCTTGCCAAATGCACATTTGGAGTCTCCTCAGGCCGATTCTTAGGGTACCTTATAACCTAGCGAGGAATCGAGGCACATCCTAAATAGATCAAAACAATCTTGGAGATGAAGTCCCCCACCACTTTGAAAGAGCTTCAATGTTTGACCGGACAAGCAACTGTGCTCAACAATTTCCTCTCACGCTTAACTGATCGATGCAAGCCTTTTTTCAAGGACATCAAGAAGACGCTAAGAGACAAGTAGGACAACAAGTGCAAGAAATCCTTTCAAGACTTGAAGAGATATTTGACATCCCATTCACTACTAACCAAGCCGAAAGCAGCCGAGGAATTATGCATCTACTTGGCAGTTTCAGATGTAGCAGTAAGCTTTGCCCTCATACGAGAAGAGTTGGGGGCCCAACTGCCAATATTCTACACTTCTAAAGCTCTCATTGATGCAGAAACAAGATACTCGAAGATCGAAAAGCTAATTCTGCTCAGAAGCTCAGACCATACTTTCAGGCGCATACGGTCATCGTCATGACTCAATATCCCCTATGATCTATCCTATATGATCCAGATGCTTCTCTATGAGTGAGGAAATGAGCATTGGTACTCAGCCAATATGGCTTGGTTTATCGACCTCGAACAGTGATAAAAGCTCAGGCTTTGGAAGACTTCATATCAGAGTTCACTTCCGCCCTGGAAGACGCAACAGCACAGCCCAAAGACGCCCTTAAGCATGCTTTGGCTGAACCAGCCCTTTCTAACAAAGATTTTTAGTGCCTCATTTTGTCCAATTACAAGGGTTCTAGAGCAAGGGAATATGCAGTAAAGCATCCATGGATGACACTATACCACGAGAATGTACGAAAGTAACTTGAGGCATTTCAGACTTACACCCTCACACAGGTGCTACAGGCAGACAATGCTTATGTAGATGCCCTGGAAGCCTTAGGCTTTGCTTTGGACTACCAGTTCATATGCTTCATCTCGATCGAGTATTTGGGAAAGCAGAGCATAGAAGAAGAATCAGAAGCTGAGGTGTTACAAGTTAATACAACCATAAGTTGGCAAGATCCCATCATCGACTACCTAGTCAATGGGACACTCCCTGAAGAAAGATTGACAGCTCCAAATAAAGGCGGCACGTTACTACATGTGGAATAGTATTCTAGTCCGAAGATCATTTTCAGGCCCACATCTTCGCTGCCTAGTGCCTCCTGACGACTTGAAACTTTTGCGCTTGATCCATGAAGGAGTTTTTGGAAACCACTTAGGAGGTCGATCCTTAGCATGTAAGGTCTTCAACGTTGGCTACAATTGGCCCACCATGCATCAAGACGCTAAGGAATTTGTTCAAAATTATGATAACTGCCAACGCTTCAAGCCTGTACCTGAAAGAAAATTTTGTTCTAGCTAAGAACATGTGAGAACATTTGAACACATATGTAAACTAATAACTTTAAAGTAGGCATGCATTAAAAAACAATTCTAAAACCCATAATTTTCAAAGCCTAGTGAATGGTGAATCATAAGACTCTTTAACAACATTAAAGAGAAGAAAGGATTTTGAGATTCATTACCCTTGAAGCTCATCCTTGTTTACACAAGGGATTCACCCAAGTGGAGGGCCTTCAAGTCACCTCCTAGCTCCTTAGATCTTCCTTATGTTTTCTTCCTTTTGATACTCCTTTGTTCCTTGACGATGTGAGGAAAAGATCTCCAAGAACACTAAGGATTTAGTGTCTCTAAGTCTCCACACCAAAGATGTAGCGTGAAGAGAAGATGGATGACTTAGAGAGTTTTTTTTTATGCTAGTAAAAATCTCCCTAAACGGCCGGCCTCTATAGAGAAAAAGAGAGAAAATGTTTCTCTTGTTTTCCTCAAGAAAACCCTAATGAGGTAATGGCTATAAAGTTGTCTTTATACCACCTCACAAGTGAGTGGCAAACTTACAATTAAGCCAAGTTTGGATCCACTCACCCTAGGCCAGTTTTAACTTTGTTTTTGGGTTAATTTCCATTTAGTTTTAGTTGTCGCACAACCTAAACTCAATAGGCCTTGTGGACCAAAAACCCTTTTGGGCCCCGAAACCCAAAAGTAAATGACTTAAGACTAGTCATAGTGTCCAATACTAAATGACTTGAGACTAGTCATACTCACGCTTAAGTTAACATAACACATACTAATCTTAGCGGATTGTTAATGCCCAATTGTCAATCCTATGGCTAGGAACGTTTTAGGAATAAACATAAGAGAAAGGTCTCGTTAATCTAACTTACTAAGATCACTTCTCTCTTAGATTAAATACATTCTTTGGATTCCCTTATCGCTTAAACACATAATACAATAAATAGTGATTAACAATAAGCTTTGCCCTTCATTAAACATATAATAGTTTGACACAAGAAGTATTCCAAAAGCTATTACATCAAATGAGTGGCTTTGTAGGCATACTTCCAACAATCTTCCACTTGCACGCAAAGCCACATTCCCATGTATCTAATACCCATCTATTCCATATGGTGGTCAAGTTGGATTTGAGACATTGGCTTCGTTAGTAGATCTGCTACGTTATTGGCTGAGGCAACCTTGAGGATGTTGACTTTCCCCTCGGCAGCGTATCTTCTAATGATATTAAAGCGTCTGTCAAAATGCTTGTTCTTTTGATGAGCCATAGGTTCCTTGGCTTGAGCTATCGCCCGACTATTATCATAGTACAAAGTTACTAGTGATGTAATGGTTGGAACCACTCCAAGTTCAATAATGAACTCTGTTGATGCACAAAATCATTGAGGACTTTGGTACAACAGAAAATGTTAAGTTTGTGACCTTCGCTAGATTGCTCCGGTCGCTAGTGTGGATAAGTACGTAAATGGATAGAGACAGGGAAGCAAACACAAGATGTACGTGATTCGCCCAGATTGGCTACATCTACGGAGTAGAGGAGTTCTCATTAATTATGAAGGGTTTATACAAGTACATAGGTTCAAGCTCTCCTTTTGTGAGTACTAGTGAATGATTTAGTACAAATGACATTAGGAAATATTGTGAGAGAATAATCTCTATTTATAGAAAAGAGTTTCTAGTTTCATTCTGACATTGACACGTGTCGTGTTGTGATTGGCTTATGATGTTGACACGTGTCGCACTATGATTGGTTTCTGATGTCGGCACGTGTCACGCTGTGATTGGCCTTCTGGTTGGAGGGAAACTCTTCTAGGTGTTTGACGGTATAACGTTCACCGGTGCTCAGTAGTTTCAGGATTGGTCAAGTATGGTATAAATAGTGCTCCCCTAAGTTCCCGAGTGAGGGAAGTTCTTCGGTTGGGGACTTGCAAGATCCAAGCCATTGAGTAATCATGAAACTTCTAAGTACCGAAGTCTGGTATCATTTTCACTTACCTTATCTGTCTCATATGTAGATGTGGCATCTTCTCTGCAAGTATTTTTCCTCCATCCAAGGGTGGTATCTTTAACCGATGAAGATGCACAAGGTAATGTATCAATTTCACTTGAAGCTTACTTGTAGTTTTGGGCTTGGTCAAGTGTGATACCAAACCCTATAGTAGGAGTCCCTTAAGTCGCCAAGCTAGGAGATTTGCCGAATGAGGTAACAGACAAGGTAAAAAATCAGATTTCCAAACAAGTAACCTGGATCGGAGGTTCGACTTCGGCTTCCGGTTGATTGTTCTCCTTCTTCTTGTGTCGTAAATAGCAACAAGGATAAGGAGAAGCAAATGGAGAATAGATGATATGAGATACTTTTGCTTTTGAATAAGTAACTTTCCACAGGCTTATTCTTGAACTGGGCTAGAGGGTTTTCTGGTTTCCTCCAGAGTATAAGGCCGACTCAAGAATTTGAGGGTCAAAACAAGTTCATCAAATTTAGAGTACATTCGACCCTGATGATATGGGATACTTTTGCTGTTGACAAAGTAATGGATGTATCGGCACGTGTTCTGTTACGCTTGTCTCCACAGGCTTCCATGTATCCTTCTCACTTGCTTTATCTGTTCCTCAGGCAGATGTGGTATCTTCTCTGGAAGCATAAGATGTTGAAGATGAGTACTCAAGAGCAATGCCAGGTAAGTAATCAGGCAAGGGGTTCTAGGCAGTCAGTTCCTAACTGGAAGCTTGATTCCAAGTGCTGACTGATTGCTCTCTTTCTCATTGTCTTGCAGGTAAGAACAAGGCCAAAGGAAAAGACAGGGAAAAAGCATGATATGAGATACTTTTGCTTTTAACCCCGATGATTTGAGATACTTTTGCTCTGGTGTAGCTTGTTTACAGAGGTATTATCGGGGGGAAAAGAAGCTGAGTATTCCGAGATACTCTGCTGAGAGTGCCCTCTCGGATGTGAAGAAAAGTTGAGCATTTTTTTTATTTGCAGGTCTGCCTGGCTGTGGAGGATAGAGGTCGACATATATAGGAGTCTCCCTAACAACAAGTAGTAGTGCTATTGCTTTACCCTTCTTGGTCATAGTAATGTAGTGGGAGTTGCAAGCTTCACTTGTTTTAACTTTGTTAGAGCACTTTGAAAAAGTGGTCTGTGGTATCTAGAAAGCTGATGTTGTGTGTGAAGATTACAAACAAGCTTTATCCAAGGAAATCTGGCTCTCGAAGTTCGGAGAGCTGTGCCTCTTCGATTTTCAAACAAGCAATCCTGTCGGGAATCTGGCTCTCAAGATTCAGAAAACGGTGCTTCTTCGATTTTTTAGAAAGCAATCCTGTTGGAAGTCTGACTCTTGAGATTCGGAGAGTAATGTCTCTTCGATTTTTGAGAAAGTAATCCTGTTAGGAGTCTGACTCTTGAGATTTAGAGAGCAGTGTCACTTCGATTTTTGAGAAAGTAATCTTATTGGGAGTATGGCTCTCAAGATTCGGAAGGCGGTGCCTCTTCGATTTTTGAGCGCGTAATCCTGTTGAGAGTTTGGCTCTCGAGATTCGGAGAGCGGTGCCTCTTCAATTTTTGAGCAAGCAATCTTGTTAGGAGTATTTTCTTGAATGTGAGTAAAGGTTAGGCATTTTTGCCAGTCTGCCTTGCCACGGAGCATGGAGGTTGACACACATTGGGACTTTCTAGTTATCAAGCAGTGGTGTTGTTCCTTTACCCTTATGGGTAATAATAGGGTAGCTGGACCTTCAAAATTTATGTGTCTAAACTTTGTCAAAGATCTTTGGCAAAGTTATCTGTGGTACGCGATGAGCTGATGTTGCGTGTGGAAAGTGGTGCCTCTTCGAAATCCGGAGAGTGGTGCCTCTTCGATTTTTGAACCAACAGCCCTGTTGCACTTTCTTTTATAAGGGTACCAATTGTGTACAAGAAGTACATTCAGAGAGTTATTGCTTGTAGGAATTTTCCCCTTGCTTCAGAGATTTATTGCACCTCATTTCTCCTTCATCATTTATGAGAATGTCTGGCCCATCCGACCATCATTTTGACTTGAACTTTGGTGAAGAAGTAGCCATACCTTCTCAAGACAACATATGGCGCCCATCCTTCTTATCCCCTACTGGTCCTCTTACCGTTGGGGACTCTGTGATGAAGAATGATATAACCGCTACGGTGGTGGCCATAAACCTTCTCACTCCCAAAGATAACAGACTACTTTCCAAACGGTTTGATGAGTTAGCTGTTAAGGATTCTCTGGTTCTCAATGTTCAGTGTGCAGGTTTTGTGTCTAATATGGCCCAACACCTATTTGCTCGAACCTGCCAAGTTGAATCATTGGCAGCTGAAGTGATAAATCTCAAATAAGAGATCAGAGGGCTCAAGCATGAGAATAAACAGTTGCACAGGCTCGCACATGACTATGCTACAAACATGAAGAAGAAGCTCGACTAGCTACAGGAATATGATGGTCAAATTTTAATTGATCATCAGAGGTTTGTGGGTTTGTTCCAAAGGCATTTATTGCCTTCGTCTTCTGGGGTTGTACCGCGTAATGAAGCTCCAAATGATCAACCTTAGGTGCCTCCTTCTTCTGGGGTTTTGTCTAGTATTGAGGCTCCGAATAATCACCCTCTGGTGCCTCCTTTTTCTGGGGCTCCGCCTACTGCTGAGACTTCTCCTGAGCAACCTTTGTGAAGGCTCCCTCTTGTTTGTTTATTTTGATTCATGTATATGTACATATTTGTAACTTATCGGAGATATCAATAAACAAGCTTTGCTTCATTTCAACGTATTGTGTTAAATAAACCAAGGCCTTCTTCACTAAGTTCTTTGAATTTCTCCTTTTGTTGAAGCTTGTATGTTGAAGCTTTGTGAGTGAAGCATGTAGGTTGAGGTAGGGCTCCCTTAATTTCCCGAGTGAGGAAAACTTCTCGGATGGAGACTTGAAAAAATCCAAGTCACTGAGTGGTCGTGAGACTTCCGAGTATCAAGGTGCAGTAGCATATGGTAGGAGTCCCCCAAGTGTCCAGTCAAGGGAGTTGACGAAGGAGGTGTCTTGCTAGTAGCCAAGTTTCCAAAGTAACAAAATTTCACCATTTTCCTTTCTAAGTAGTAGCCCAAAACTCCTCCTTCATAAATATTTGTTATGAAAGTTATTAGGCCTAAAGAAGAGGAGGCCTAGGCATTTTTTTTTTTTTGAATTTTCGATTTTTTTTTTTCAAATTTTCAAATTTCCGAATTTCTAAATTTTCGAATTTTCGAATTTTTGAATTTTCGAATTTCCGAAAAAAAAAATATATATTAAGCTTTATAGGTGAAGCTTTGTCGGTGAAGCTTTGAGGTTGAAGCTTTGTTGGGTACCATGAATTGATTTTGCTTCACACTATCTTGATCAAGATAGTGTGAAGCAAGCTTTTGTAGGTGAAGCTTTTGTGGGGAAGCTTTTGTAGTAGGTGAAGCTTTTATGGGTGAAGCTTTTGTGGTGGGGGAAGCTTTTGTGGGTGAAACTTTTGTTGGTGAAGCTTTTGTTGGTGAAGCTTAAATGGGTGAAGCTTTTGTAGGTGAAGCTTTTGTGGTGAGTGAAGCTTTTGTGGGTGAAGCTTTTATGGGTGAAGCTTTTGTAGGTGAAGTTATTGTGGCTGAAGCTTCTGTAGGTGGGTGAAGCTTTTATGGTGGATGAAGCTTTTGTGGGTGAAGCTTTTGTGGTGAGGGAAGCTTTTGTTGGTGAAGCTTTTATGGGTGAAGCTTTTGTAGGTGAAGCTTTTGTGGTGGGTGAAGCTTTTGTGGGTGACGCTTTTGTGGTGGGTGAAGCTTTTATGAGTGAAGCTTTTATGGGTAAAGCTTTTGTAGGTGAAGCTATTGTGGGTGAAGCTTTTGTAGGTGGGTGAAGCTTTTATGGGTGAAGCTTTTGTGGTGGGTGAAGCTTTTGTGGGTGAAGCTTTTGTAGGTGAAGCTTTTGTGGTGGGTGAAGCTTTTATAGGTGAAGCTTTTGTGGGTGAAGCTTTTGTGGTAGGTGAAGCTTTTGTGGTAGGTGAAGTTTTTGTGGGTGAAGCTTTTATAGGTGAAGCTTTTGTAGGTGAAGCTTTGGAGTTGAAGCTTTTGTTGGGTACCATGAATTGATTTTGCTTTACTCTATCTTGATCAAGATAGTGTGAAGCTTTTGAGAATTTGTAATTCTCCTCCATTGATGAAGCTTTTGTTGAATATCCCTTTTTTTTTTTTTTTTTTTTTGAAAACTAGAAATTTGAAAATGTGGGAGAGACAACATATACAAATTTTGCTTCCACATTGTTGAGCAAGAGATTGTGATGCAAGCCACACCTTGTAATAGTCGAAAGTTTGGATGAACCATACACATTGAATTTTCTTCGAACAGTCTTGAATTTGCTTCGAAGGTTTGAGAATTGTAGTTGCCCTTCATTGATGGAGCTTTTGTTGGCACCATAAATTGGTTTTGCTTCATAATGTCTTGATCAAGAATGTTTGAAGCTTTTGAGAATTGTGGTTACCCTCCACTGATGAAGCTCTTGTTGGCACCATAAATTGATTTTGCTTCACACTGTCTTGATCAAGAGTTTGTGAAGCTTTTAAGAATTGTGATTGAACTCCTTTGATGAAGCTTTTGTTGGCACCATAAATTGGTTTTGCTTCACACTGTCTTGATCAACAATGTGTGAAGTTTTTTAGAATTATGGTTGCTCTCCATTGATGAAGCTTTTGTTAGCACCATAAATTGGTTTTGCTTCACATTGTCTTGATCAAAAATGTGTGAAGCTTTTGAGAATTGTGGTTGAACTCCTTTGATGAAGCTCTTGTTAGCACCATAAATTGGTTTTGCTTCACACTGTCTTGATCAAGAGTGTGTGAAGCTTTTGAGAATTGTGGTTAAACTCCTTTGATGATGCTTTTGTTGGCACCATAAATTGGTTTTGCTTCATAATGTCTTGATCAAGAATGTGTGAAGCTTTTGAGAATTGTGGTTGAACTCCTTTGATGAAGCTTTTGTTGGCACCATAAATTGGTTTTGCTTCACACTGTCCTGATCAAGAGTGTGTGAAGCTTTTAAGAATTATGGTTGCCCTCCATTGATGAAGCTCTTATTGGCACCATAAATTGGTTTTGCTTCACACTATCTTGATCAAGAATGTGTGAAGCTTTTGAGAATTGTGGTTGAACTCCTTTGATGAACCTTTTGTTGGCATCATAAATTAGTTTTGCTTCACACTGTCTTGATCAAGAATGTGTGAAGCTTTCTACGAGTTGTGGTGTTTGCATTATTACAGAGGGGAAATGTCCGAAGCAAATGCAAAAGGGCCGAATAGCTTGATCTTCGTATGCCATGCACTGAAGTTATTGTTGGCTTGCAATAAGACTTTATTGGTGACTATAACTCTTGTTGGGCATAAGTGCTCCCCTAGTTGAGTTGTCAAGCTTGAGGGTTTTTTATTATTTGTGAATGCTAGGAGTTCACATGTACAAGTTGTACCACTCGTCTTCTAGTAGGTGGAATGAATGGTGAGTTGCTTTCATCACTTGGTTGGTGGTACGAAGGTGAGTTCCTTCATCACATTTCATCACTTGGTTGGTGGCACGAGGATGAGTTCCTTCTTCACTTGGTTGGTGGCATGAATGGCAAGTTGCCAAATGATATTAGAGTACGGGTTGTACATTTCATCACCTGGTTGGTGGCATGAAGATGAGTTCTTTCTTCACCTGGTTGGTGGCATGAATGACAAGTTACCAAATGATATTAGAGTACGGGTTATACATTTCATCACCTGGTTTATGGCATGAAGGAGAGTACGGGTTGTACATTTCATCACCTGGTTGGTGGCACAAAGATGAGTTACTTCTTCACCTGGTTGGTGGCATGAGTGGCAAGTTGCCAAATGATATTAAAGTACGGGTTGTATATTTTATCACCTGGTTGGTGGCATGAAGAAGGGTACGGGTTGTACATTTCATCATCTGGTTTGTGAGAATAAGGGCAAGGTGTCTAAGCACATTGTAGCAAGTGTTGAATGACACAAAGTATGTTGAACACTTTCAAAGCACAGTTGGCTTATGTATGAATGTGTTAGAATGTATGATTGAACGAATATACTGTGAAGCTGTTCGTTTATTTGTATAGTCTTGTTGACATATACGTATACTTTGTTTCATGTTGAAGCTTTAAACCCCGAGTGTTTCATTGCTAGGAATGTAAGAGGATTAGGACCGAGTTGTCTAAATCACCTCTTTATTGAATTCATGCTAAATAGTCTTCATTACATAGGATGCCGAACGGCTGAAGCTTAACACTTGTACAATGTGAGTTTACTTGTAATAATACTTCAAGTGATCAGCATTTCATGGATGGCTAAGGGTCTTGCCATCGAAGCTTCTAAGCTTGTAGGAGCCATGGCGACTGATGCAAACAACTTCAAACGGTCCATCCCAGTTTGGACTAAGTGTTCCCTCACTCGGGACTCTGTCGCAGAGTAATCTTTTCTTCAATACCTAGTCCCCCACTTTGAAAGAACGAGGTTTGGCCCTTGAGTCATAGTAGTTGGAGATACGCTGCTTGTAGGCGACATTCCTCAAGTGAGCCTAGTTTCTGTGTTCCTCGACTAGATCTAAGTTGAGGGTAAGCTGTTTGTCATTTTCGCTTTGCACGTAGTTCTGGACTCGGAACGTTGCTTGCTCAAGCTCAACTGGGACTACTGCCTCTGCACCAAAGGCAAGTAAGAATGGGGTTTCTCCTGTTGATGTCTGATACGAAGTGCGGTATAACCAAAGAACTTGGTTGCGTAGCGTTGACACTTATCACATTAGCAAGATATTCTGATGGCATCTTTGTGGAGTTTTGGTCAGTAATATCCTTGGCGAAAAGCCTTGTGTGCTAGGGATCGAAATCTAACATGATCTCTGTGGACTCCTTCATGTATTTCCCGAAGGACAGTTTCGCCTCTGCGGGCATAAGGCATCTTAGGTATGGTAGGTTAAAACCCCGTTTGTTGAGTTGGTCATTAATGATCAAGTAACGGGTAGCCTTGTATCAAATCTGCTTAGCTTGGACTTTGTCATTTGGAAGGGTGCCATGAGCAAAGAATTTATAAATCGGGGTAATCCAACTATCCCCCTATTGTATGTTGTACACTTCCGCAGCCATGGTGCTTGGTGATGCCAACAATTCGACCTGAATTTTTCTCCCAATCTTGTCTTCCACCGCTGAGGGGAGGTGAGCCAAAGCATCTGCATGACTATTTACCGTTCGAGGAATTTGGGTGATCTGGTAATGGAAGTGCTTGAGCAACAATTGTGTTTGTGCCAGATATGCTGCCATGGAGTTATCATTAGCGTCAAAGTTGTTGGTGACCTAGTTAACCACTAATTAGGAGTCACTGAAGATATCAATTCGCTTAACCCCAAGGTGTTTGGCCAAACATAAGCCTGCTAAGAGGGTTTCATATTCGGTCTCATTGTTCGACGCCTTGAATTTGAAACAAAGAGCATACTCCATCGCCACTTTGTCAGGGGTGGTAAAGACTAGTCTTGCTCCACAACCCTGTTGGTTGGATGAGCCATCAACATATAGACTCCATGTTGGGGCTGTTGGTTCTATTTTCTGAGCTTCCGAAGGTAATGAAACCACTTCTTTAGACGTAGAAACAATGTCAACAGGATATATGAAATCAGCGATGAAGTCTGCCATTGCTTGGCCCTTCTTAGCTGGCTTTGGTTGGTAGGAGATGTCAAACTCACCCAATGTTATCGCACATTTGATCATTCGTCCGGAAGTGTCAGGACTTTGGAGTATCTGTCGAAAAAGATGATTGGTAAGCACGATGATAGAGTGTGCTTGGAAATAATGGTGAAGTTTTCGAGCAGACATGACCAATGCTAGAGCCAATTTCTCAATGTTGGAGTATTATGTCTCCGCATCTTGTAAGGCCTTGCTAGCGTACTAGACAGGTCGTTCGACATTACCATCATTTCGAATGAGAACAGAACTTACTGCTGAAGCAGATACCGACAGATAGATAATGAGAGTGTCACCAACCTCAGGTTTGGAGAGCAGAAGGGCTTTACTCATGTAGTCTTTGAGGTTCTTGAATGTCTTAGCACATTCATCAGTCCATGTAATGTACTTCTTACTTCCTTTAAGTGCTTTGAAGAAAGAAGCACATCTGTCTGTGGCCTTAGAGATGAACCTAGTTAAGGCTGCCACCTTGCCAGTAAGGCTCTAGATGTCTTTTGAAGTTACCGGTTCCTTCATGTCAAAGATTGCTTTGATCTTCTCAAGATTAGCCTCAAAGCCTCGTTGGCTTATCATGAAGCCTAAGAATTTGCCAGAGCCTACACCGAAGGCACATTTGTTGGGGTTCAACCTCATTCGATACCTCTTCAAAATGGTGAAAGCTTACGATATGTTGGTGATGTGTTGGTCAGCATGTTTGCTTTTGACTAGCATATCATCAACGTAAACTTTCATGCTATTCCCAATCTATTCGGCCAACATTGAATTAACTAATCTCTGATAATCCTGACTAATCTCTGATAATCCTGCATTCTTTAGGCCGAAGGGCATGACTTTAGAGCAATATAGTCCCCTGTCAGTAGTGAAGGTTGTGTGTTCTTGGTCCGGATGGTTCATGAGGATTTGGTTGTATCCTGAGTAAGCATCCATGAAGTTCAGGAGTTCACACCCTGCTGTAGAGTCTATAAGTCTGTCTATGAGAGGAAGAGGAAAGCTATCATTCGGGCATCCTTTGTTTAGGTCGGTACAATCAACACACATTCTCCACAAGACCTTTTGGAGCAAGAGACTTTCTTTGGTCGGATTTTTCTTAACAAGGACCACATTTGCTACCCATGTTGGGTAATTGACTTTGCAGATGAAGCCTATGCCTTTGATTTTTTCAACTTCTACCTTCATTGCTTCGTATCGCTCAGTGTCATAAAATCTTGGCTTCTGTCTCACCGGCTTGGTCTTGGGGTCAATACTCAAGCAATGACATATGATATCGGGAGAGATGCCTGGCCTGTCCTCGTATGACCATGCGAAGACCTCAGTGTTCTCTTGCAAAAAAAAGATCAATGCCAACCGAATAGGTGGTGACAAGGTGGTGCCAATCTTCACCATGCGATCTGGATAATTTTTTGAGATAGAAACCTTCTCAAACTCTTCAGCGGGTTATGCTTGCTGGGTGAAAGAGTCGTCTCGAGGATCGTCAAGTTGATTGTTGCCACCGTGAAGATCCAATTAGCTTTGTTTGGGTTGGTCTTTATGACTTAGTCATATATAGAAAGGGTTTCCTTGGGCATAGGCATGTGTTGTTGCTTGACCGAAGTGTTGTAACATGACCGTGCACTAAGTTAATCTCCTCTGATGTAACCATTGCCATAGGGGGTTGGAAATTTCATCAACAACATATGTGTGGATACCATGGACTTAAGATCATTAATGCATGTGCGTCCAAAGATGACATTGTATGTTATTGGGCAATCAACCACCAGGAAGTTAGTGGTAATGGTAGCTGTGTAAGGGCCTGTACAAATGGTGAAAGGTAAGTGTATGCTCCCCAAAGATTGCACGATATCACCGAAGAAGCTTATTAGTGGAGAAATCGAGCGATTGAGCAAGTGTTCAGCTATATTAAGTGCCTTGAAAGCTTCAGCAAACATGATATTGACCGAAGCCCCCGTGTCTACCAGGATTCATCGTACTTCAAAGTTGGCTATGTGAGCTTTCATGATCAGTGGGTCGTTGTGAACGTAGATAATACCTCTTTCTTCCTCATGGTAGAAACATATTGGATCCCAATTAGGCTTTTGATACTTGCCTCCCCTGATGTCTTCCACGTGAAACACTTGGTGGCCAGACCTTAAAGCTCGTTCATTATTTTTCATGGCCCTGTTGGAAGATTTAGATATGGGTGTGCCACCACTTATGGAATATATCATATTCATCTGGCGTTGGTTACGGTTACCCCTTAGAGGGTGAAGGAGGAATTGATCAATTTTTCCTTTACGTGCCAAAGCTTCAATATGATCACGAAGGGTGATACACTTCTCGTCGTTATGGCCGTTATGCTCGTGGTAACAGTAAAACGTGCCCGTGTTCTTCATAGGCTTGTAACCCGACTGCCTCAGCATTGGCTTCAATATCAGGTATGTTATGCTAGGGTAAATGGCCACGCATATGGCGTTCAAAGGTCTGTATGTCTCATACCTCGGGGTAGGGCCTGTCCTGACACGTGTTTGGCCCACTGTGTTGACTGCCTGGGGGCGGGCATTATCATGGTGATACCCTTGGTTATCGCGATAGTGTCCCTTACTCCTTTTACTAAAATGAGACTGGTGAGGATGGAAATCTTTCCTTTTGCCTTGAGATTGATATGTTTGTTGACTTGGCGAAGTATTAAGTAAGGCAGGGGGATGCACCGCTGCCATTTGGAAGTTGAGGCCTTCTCATTTGGTTGGATCTGGCTTCCATTCCCTACTTACTGATAATGGGTGGCTGTGAAGGGTTTCCCTTGGTATGTCATTACCTCAGCAGAGGCATAGTTATAAGCCTGAGCCATCACCTCAAAGTAAGTCTTCCAAGTGTTGGCATTGATCATGTACTTAAAGAAACAATCACGTAGGCCTGCCGTGAAGGCTTTGAGGGCAGTTTTGTCGTCTACCTCAGCACAACTGGAATACTCATGGCTAAAGTTGCCAGCATACATATGTAATGACTCGTCTGGCTTCTGGCAAATAGTGTACAAGTCATCCGCAGAGTGCAAGCGATCAGTCTGGAAAATGTGTTGAGAAACAAACTGTTTCCTCAATTCCTCAAATGAGTCTACCGTCTCAGGTGGAAAACGACAATACCAGTTTAGAGCTCCACCAGAGAGGGTAGAAGGGAAGAGAAGACATTGTTCTTCGTCGGTGTGCATCCAGTATGCCATGGTGGACTCAAAAAGGTTAAGATGTTCAATCGAGTCCTCATTTCTAGTATAGAGTTGCAAGCCAAGCTTCTGCTTTGTTTTTGCTTGGAGGGGGTGTCGAGGATCCTCTTTGTAAGAAGGACAGGCCTAGATTGGTTCCAATCAGGTATCTCAGCTTGTCGTTCGGCCTTCAACTTGTTTACTTCCTTAAGAAGTTGTAGGACAAGAAGGTCCTAAGTGGAGTCATGTACCACTGAAACTTTCTTTCGTAAATCTCCATCTCCTATTGGAAGTATGAAGGTTTGATCAAGAGCATGTTATTTTTCCCTGGACTCACCATACTGACTTCCAAGGTATGTTTGTCGGAACATCTTTGAGTCCCCTATACATTCGTGTTTCTCTAGGACTTGTTGCCCCTTCCCCAAATTGGTAGACGGCTTGAGACATAAGAGGGGATTGAGTCTTTCAGAGACCCTTGGGTCATTGATCTTCGAGCTTACATGGATGGGATTGTCTCGACGATGCTATAAGAAATCTCGATAGTCACGAAATATGACTTTCGATCCTTCCACTCATTCTGTAAGGAGGTGTCTTTGTCCACTTCTCCTACTTCGGGTCGAACCAGTTGGGTTGAGAGAAATCTCATGTTGATCAATGTTTTGATGATTAGGTCGCTCTTCATCAGGGATACCCATGTCGAAAGAAGGTGACCCTCCGTGTTGGGGGCACCCAGATGATGGTTGATGTCCACAGGGGTAATGAGCTCGCTTATTTGAGTACGCCTAGTTTCGTGGAGCGTCTCAAAGAGCTTCTCATACTACTCTTGGAGGACCTCATTCTTCATTGCTATCTTGTTGTTTTGAGCTTCTAGCTTATCGACTTTAGCTTGAAGAGCAACCATCTTTCCTTCCTTCTTTCGTTACCTCGCACCAGGTTCAAGAGGGGTGTCACTCTGCGTGCTATGGCTTCCTTCGCTCCCCATGTTGGAGAGGGATGCTTGATCAAAAGAGAGTGTATGAATGGTGGAAACCACCTTGACAAAGCTTAAGAAAGTGGGAATAAGTGTCGTTCCCACAGACGGCGCCAAATGTTGATGCACAAAATGAGTGAGGACTTTGGTACAACAGAAAGTGTTAATTTTGTGACCTTCGCTAGATTGCTCCGGTCACTAGTATGGATAAGTAAGTAAATGGATAGAGACATGGAAGCAAACACAAGATGTACGTGGTTCACCCAGATTAGCTACGTCCACGGAGTAAAGGAGTTCTCATTAATTGTGAAGGGTTTACACAAGTACATAGGTTCAAGCTTTCTTTTTGTGAGTACTAGTGAATGATTTAGTACAAATGACATTAGGAAATATTGTGAGAGAATGATCTCTATTTATAGAAGAGAGTTTCTAGTTTCATTCTGACATTGACACGTGTCGTGTTGTGATTGGCTTCTGATGTTGACATGTGTCGCGCTATGATTGGCTTCTGATGTCGACACATGTCACGCTGTGATTGGCCTCCTGGTTTGAGGGAAACTCTTCTAGGTCTTTGCTCAGTAGTTTCGGGATTGGTCAAGTATGGTATAAACAAACTTCTTCATCCATAACTCTTCTTTATCGGCTTCAGCTACAGCGACATATTCAGCCTCTGTCATAGAATCAGCAATTACATCTTGTTTCTTGCTTTTCTAGCTAACAGCCCCACCATTCAGAATGAACACATATCTGGAGTTGGAACTTTTATCATCGACGTCAAATTGGAAATCTGTGTCTGTATAGGCTTCCACTCACAACTATGTTGTTCCTCCATAAACAAGGAACATGTCCTTAGTTCTTCTTAAGTACTTAAGGACCATCTTGACAACTGCCTAGTGTTCTAATCCTGGGTTAGATTGATATCGACTAGTAATGATCTCAACATATGCGATATCAGGCCTTGTGCATATCATGGCGTACCTAAGACTTCCTATGGTGGAAGCATAAGGAATCCTACTCATCTGTCATATTTCTTCAAGAGTTTTCTGTCCTATGGATTTAGAAATGTGAATTCCATGTCTCACAAGAATAAGACCTTTCTTTGATTGTTCCATTTGGAACCTACTTAGCACTTTATCTATGTACATAGATTAGGATAATCCAATTAATTTTATGGATCTATCACGATAGAGCTTTATCCCTAATACATAAGATGCATCTCCCAAATCTTTCATATGGAAGGTTTTGGACAACCATACTTTTAGAGAGAAAATACTGCAGTGTCATTCCAAAATAGTAATATGTCATCTACACATAACACTAGGAATACAACTGCTTCCCCAACAACCTTTTGATAAACACAATTTTCATCTTCATTTTGAGTAAAGCCAAACGATTTAATTTCAGTGTCAAAATGAATATTCCAGCTCCTGGAGGCTTGCTTAAGTCTATAAATGGACCTCTGAAGCTTGCATACCTTAGTCTTTTCAGACTTGGACACGAAACCTTCGGGTTGAGTCATATAGAGCTCTTCCTCTAGGTAGCCGTTCAGAAAGGCTGTCTTCATGTCCGTTTGCCATATCTCATAATCATGGTATGCAGCTATAGCAAAAAAAATCTGAATGGACTTAATCATGGCTATAAAAAAGAAGGTTTCTTCATAGTCAATCCCTTCTTGTTGCCTGTAACCCTTGGCTACTAGTCTAGCCTTATAAGTCTCCACATTCCCATCAGCGCCTATCTTCCTTTTGAAGACCTATTTGTTTCCAATAAGTACTATACCTTATGAAGGGTCTACAAGAGTCCAGACCTGATTTTGATACATGGAATCCATCTTAGATTTCATGGCCTCTTGCCATCTCTTTGAATCAATGTCGGACATTGCTTCAATGTAGTCTTTAGGGTCCTCCTTTGTGTCATTGTCAACTAGAAGGTGCAATTCCCCAAAGTCATTATCCAAGCCATACCTCTGAGGTGGCTTGCTAACCCTTTCAGATCTATGTGGAGCTAAATGTTCATGAACATAGTTAAACGTCTGTTGAATACTTGTTTATGGTTCATTAGGAATTTCCTTTAGTTCTATCGTTTTCTTGCTACTTCCATTGAGAACGAATTCCTCCTCAAAGAACATAGCAGTTCTAGTGACAAAGACTTTCTGGTCGTCAGGGTGATAAAATTTGTATCCCAGAGTCTATTTGGAATACCCCACAAATAGCACTTAACAGACATTGCTTCAAGCCTTTTTACGTAAGCCGGACAACCCAAATCTTAATATGATTAAGATTTGTTCTTTTGCCATGCCATATCTCATTTAGCAAATAAGCTCATGTTTGTAGTGCATATCCCCATAATGAAACTGGTAGGTCAGCGGAACTCATCATAGAACGAACCATGTTCATCAAGGTTCGATTTCTCCGTTCAAAAACTCTGTTATGTTGAGGAGTTCCTGGTGAAGTCCACTGTGATACTATTCCACACTCCTTGAGGTAGTCTAGGAATTCAGTACTCAGATATTCACCCCCTCAATCCGATCTTAGGGTCTTTATCTGTTTCCCAGTTTGGTTCTCCACTTCATTCTTGAACTCTTTGAGCTTTTCAAATGATTCTGACTTGTACTTCATAAGATACACATAGCCAAACCGAGAGTGATCATCGGTGAATGTGAAATTGTAGGAGAACCCTCCTCATGCTGCAGTGGACATAGGTCCACATACATTTGTGTGGATTAACCCTAGTAGTTCTTTGGCTTGCTCTATTTTCCCAGTGAATGGAGATTTAGACATCTTTCATAGTAAACAAGACTCACAAGTGCCCATTTGGTCATTACCCAATGAGCTGAAATATCCATCTTTCGACATCTTGCGAATCTTATCTTGGTTTACATGTCCAAGTTTAAGATGCCAAATCTTAACTCGGTTAACTTCTTCTCTAGCCCTTTTGGGTTTTGAGGTATTCCCGCTCTCAATACAATGCATCCCACTACTTGTCTCTAGGAGAAAATGTCCCTCTATCATATTATCATGAGAGATAATACGACCGTTCAAGTATAAAGTGCAACTCATTTTGTCAAACAATACTGAATGCCCATCTCGTAAAAGTATAGAGATAGAAATCAAATTCTTTATACATGAAGGGAAATATAAACAATTTTTAAGTTCCAAGACTTCCCCAGAGGGTAGTTTAAGCATGTAGGTGCCTACGGCTTTTGTAGAGATTTTAGTGTCGTTCCCAACTCACACAATCATCTCCCTATTGTGCAGTGTCCTGCTTCCCGTTAGTCCATGCAACAAATTGTAGATATGTTGACTAACACCTGAATCAAATATCCAGGAATTAGAGCTTACTGTAAAAGCACTTTCTACGACAGAAATAATCCCTTCAAAAGTTCATGTCATAAGGCTCGCAATGTGCACCATGTATTTCTTTTTCCAACGTTCATCCTTTCCATAATGAAAGCATGTTCCTTTGGATTTTCTTGCCTTCTTCTTATGCAACCTTTTCCTTGTAATTGCATTCTCACTCCCATTGTCCTTTTTGAAACTTTGTTCAAACTTATAACACATGTCAATCATCTCGGTAAAAGTATGATTGAATCTATTCAATTCATTGTTTACTACAAACTTAGTGAAATCATCCGAGAGAGATGTAAGGAAAAATTCTTGGGTTATTTTCCCATCGATGGAAGTTCCTAAACTCTCAAGATCTTAAAAGATCCTTTCCATCTTTTGTCTATGTTTTTGGACCGATGTCCCCCTTGCCATTTTGGCATTCAATAGAATACAAACATTTGAGAATCGTACGTTACTTGTCTTAATGTCATCCATCCTATGCAAGCTATCAACCAAGGCACATGAAGTATCCATCTGCTCATGTAGCGTCTTAAGCTCCTCACTAAGTGAAGTGAGGATTAAGCATTTGACTTGTAAGTCATCCTCAAAGTGTCTAGTATAATTTTGACACTCCTCCTTTGAAGCTAGTTTCATAGGAGGTAAGCAAGGAAACGTTGGCCCCTAAGGCCCTTTTTGTCAAGTATAATAGTAGGTGTAATTTTAGGCATGTCGTTAACTACATAACATAACAAAAATCGTATTAGATTGTTGATTTTAAAACTACATGATTGGGTCTTAAATCAAATAGTATCACCCACTATTTTTGGCAAATTCCACATCCCTCAATGGAATCCGAGAGTTATGTTGAACTCTTAGCAGGGTATGGGAGACTCACTATTACCAAGCCCACCTCATAAGAATATCATATTGGCTAGCAACAATAATGATGAGAGGATAACGCTTTAGCCATTTACAACTTTTGTAATTACCTATCTTGTTTGGCCTCAAAAGAATGACGCCTCAGAAGAATATCATATTAGCATCATTGCACTTAGTTAAGTCATTCCCACCATGCTAGTTCAAGTAAAGGTTCAAGAATGGCCTCAGAAGAATATCATATTGACCATACTTGTTGCCTACCTTCACTTCATCATATGTTTATAGGCTTCTCCTGAATATAAGCACATACTTTGTATACCCCAGAACTGGACGAATACGGTGTATGAGTCATAAACGAATGGAGCCCACCACGGTGGAAGGCCTACGAAGAGATGTTCAAAACATCTCTCGCTTATCAACTTAATATTCGTTTTGTTGAGGGAGTAGTGTTGGGCTACATCAATTTCATTTTAATCTTATTAAAACAACTTGGGCCTAGCATAAACATTGGTCTAAGTTTATATGAATTAGTAGTATATAATACTACCACTATTTCGATGAAACAAGTGAGACTATATGGAACTACTAACGAATGCATTGCATCCTCATATGGACCATATAGTCATTTTAGGTATTAGGATGATTATGAACCGTTTGATTTGATCCAACACAAGCCTTGTGTTGGACCTTGGGTCTAAGGTAGGTAGTTGATTTTAGTTACACTTTTAATCTAATTAAACCATTATTTCCTATTGGGCGTTGGACCCAACTATTCCAATTTGCATGCAAATAAACAAAAAAGAATACTTGAAATAAAGAGAAGGGTCTATGCCCTTTTACAACACATTTGAACTAATCAAATTACATCCAAATCTAAACTACTTAACCCAAACATTCATAATGTAAAGCGGCCAATCACATAGCTCAATTATCGAGGCCTTTGGTTCATAATCACCATTTTCTTAATCAATTACATTAACTAAGAAAGCAACTTAAACAATTGGTTTTTGGATTCATAGCATTGATTTAAATGGAACTAAATGAAATGAAAATCCAATTCTCATTAAAGAGACAAAACCATATTGTTGTCATCATAATTTGGGTTGAAAATGCAATAACCACGACTATTGGGCCACAATGCTAAAACATAAACTTTTGGGGTCACTTTGTAAAAATACAAGAGTCCACAACTTCATGTAATTACAACTAGAACCCAAAATTTCAACAATTATAAAACTTCATTAAAGGAGCAAAACAATTTGTCCTTTAATGTTTTTGGGCCTTTACGTAAAAACACAAACTTTTGGGTCAAAGTGCAATTACACAAAAGTATCAAAACTTTATATAATTGCAAAAAAGAACCCAAAAGTACCCCCACTAAGGGGTGGCTGGTTTTGGTAGTGTAAAAAGGGGGGTTGGTTTTTGGTGAAAATTCAAAATTTTAAAGTGTGTTGAAAAAGTGAAAGGTATGGGTTGAAAAGTTGATTGGTATGGTTGAAAAGTTTGATTGGTATGGGTTGTAAGAAAAGGTTAGTCAAACAATAAAGACACAAATCATCCATCACCAATCATCCATCACCAATCAATAACAAACCAAAACCTTATGCAAAACAACAAACATATTGAATCAAAACACCAAAACTTTTTGTTCTTGGTAAGAACTTCAAGAACATTGAAGAACACACATGAAAACTCATAAGAGCTCCATGAATGTTTTCACTCAATAAAACTCAAATTTTCACTACTCAAAAGAGGGTTAACATCCTAGGGTACTTAGGGGTTCCAAAAGTCACTTTAAAACACTTTTAACAAGACAAACATGAACCCAAAAATCCACCCTTTGGATTTGGCCGAATTTCCCCACATACATGGCACCAAATTTCAGTTCCAATATTCATGCTCAAATGAACTACATCTAGAACATTTGAGATGCTAAATTTTCAAGCAAAATTTATATTCATAAAGCAAGAACAAAGCTTGTAACATTTACAACATTTGAATCACAAACCATGAAAAACACAAAACCCAAAAGGATTCACCATACACTAGACGTAGGCTCTGATACCACTTGAAGGAAAATTTTGTTCTAGCTAAGAACCTGTGAGAACATTTGAACACATATGCAAACTAATAACACTTTAAACTAGGCATGCATTAAAAACCAATTCTAAAACCCATAAGTTTCAAAGCCTAGTGAATGGTGAACCATAAGACTCTTTAACAACATTAAAGAGAAGAAAGGATTTTGAGATTCATTACCCTTGAAGCTCATCCTTGTTTACACAAGGGATTCACCCAAGTGGAGGGTCTTCAAGTCACCTCCTAGCTCCTTAGATCTTCCTTGTGTTTTCTTCCTTTTGATACTCCTTTGTTCATTGATGATGTGAGGAAAAGATCTGCAAGAACACTAAGGATTTAGTGTCTCTAAGTCTCCACACCAAAGATGTAGTGTGAAGAGAAGATGGATGACTTAGAGAGTTTTTTTTTATGCTAGTAAAAATCTCCCTAAATGGCCGGCCTCTATAGAGAAAAAGAGAGAAAATGTTTCTCGTGTTTTCCTCAAGAAAACCCTAATGAGGTAATGGCTATAAAGTTGCCTTTATACCACCTCACAAGTGAGTGGCAAACTTGCAATTAAGCCAAGTTCTCATCCACTCACCCTAGGCCGGTTTTGACTTTGTTTTTGGGTTAATTTCCATTTAATTTTAGTTGTCACACAACCTAAACTCAATAGGCCTTGTGGACCAAAAACCCTTTTGGGCCCCAAAACCCAAAACCAACTTAAAAGCCCAATACGAACCTTTCGTAAGATTAATTAACTAATCAATTAATCTTGACCATTCTCAAAAACCCTTTTGGGCCCCGAAACTCAAAACCAACTTAAAAGCCCAATACGAATCTTTCGTTAGATTAATTAACTAATTAATTAATCTTGACCATTCTCAATTAAACTATTTAATTACTTATCCATCTCATATATATTTCTTTACTTTCATCCTTACTCGGTGTACGATCCATTAGGTTCCAATTAGTGAGGTAGAGGATGATTGTTACTCTTAACGATGGATTGTGAATTGAAACTACATTTCAATTCTCCCTTTGATGAAGATTAGTGTTTGCTAATCCTCAAGGCTTCCACAAACCATGAGTGACACCTAGCAGTATGTCATGGCTACCCAAGCTAAGTAGAAGTGGTTGGAGAACCTATTCAGTTACAATTACAATGCAATACGGTCCTTCTCTAATACAATACTCTTAATCACATTGTTTTAGTGATAGTTTGTTCCATGTCTACTATCCAACGTAAGACTTCTCTATATGATTCAATTAAATATGATTTGGAACAAACTTCCTAATTCATATTCATATGCTTTGGCCAAGGACTCCCGAATCATATCTCAGAGTATTCTCCCTTAACCATGGAAGGTTAGAGATCCCTTGTTGTGCATTCATATTCGTATGCTTTGGCTGTCATGACTAGATAGCTTGACCCCAACAACGTCGTGGACACTCTCGATGGAATGCCTTTGACATGATCAAGGATCAAGGACCTAACCATTAGACATCTATGATGCCTCAGGTCAAAAGACTACTTTGCATATTGCAACTTATGAGTTCTTACATGACATGTATGTTCGAACTCCTTTTGATTGCTGTTCAGTATACTCAATTACCTTTTGAGCACCTATGTGTTTGTCTTAGTGTCCAATACTAAATGACTTGAGACTAGTCATACTCACGCTTGAGTTAACATAACACATACTAACCTTAGCGGATTGTCAATGCCCAATTGTCAATCCTATGGCTAGGAACGTTTTAAGAATGAACATAAGAGAAAGGTCTCGTTAATCTAACTTACTTAGATCACTTCTCTCTTGGATTAAATACATTCCTTGGATTCCCTTATCGTTTAAACACATAATACAATAAATACTGATTAACAATAAGTTTTGCCTTTCATTAAACATATAATAGTTTAACGCAATAAGTATTCCAAAAGCTATTATATCAAATGAGTGGCTTTATGGGCATACTTCCAACAGTACCCACACTGCTTGCCAGCAAGCTCCACCCACAGATATGCCTATGGTCATTCATGCATTGGGTAATCGACCTGGTAGGGCCCATGACAGCCGCTATTGGCTGCATGGGCATAATGATCGTGACTATGACTACTTCACCAAGTTACTATGCAGTTTCTACCTTGCATCTAAGTTTGATCTCATTCCTCTTATTTTTCAATGAAGATTTCTGAAGTTATTCATCACTTGGCCCAATTGCATATTTGCAACAACTGTCTGCTTCTACTCTCATTGAAGATTGCGCTCAATCGAGGACTTTCTTCAAGAATTGTGTCTCTCCAAGGACCAACCATGTTATCCCCTTAGGAAAAGGTAAACTACGCCCTCTGAATATCCAGACGTGGATGGGTCGAGCTATCTTAGTGTAACTAGAGCACAATGGTATACGCCGACATCCCTAAAAGTAGCCACAATGGCATTTTTCAAGGCTTAGCTTAACTGAAGGATTTTAGGCCTTTGGCTTAATCTGCGAGGGCCCGGGCCTCAAAAATGAATGAAGCACACTGTACAGCTTGCAGTTGAGCATCCTTAATGTGACCAACTGCTGGTGACCCCAGCTAAACATCTTGTATATGATCAATTAACGATCTTTTGTGTTACGAAATAGTATTCTCTCTACTCGTTAAAGGGACATCCTTTTTTAGCATCTGTGATATAACCAACTAGCATTAGTAGCTGAGCATCCTTGGTGCAATACATAGGCAATCTCTGCGAGGATATGGAATTCTAGCTCCAGCTGCATGTTTGGGGTTCACGCGGTTAAGCATCCTTGATGTGACCAACTAGCGTAAGTAGCTGAGCATCTTGTATGTGACCAACTTGCGATCTTTGTGTATCTTTAGAAACCTAAAGTCCCTATCACCTTAACGAGCAACCTACGATTTCTGGAAGATCCCTAAAAACCTAAAGTCGCTGCCAATTTCACGAGCAAACTAGGGTTTTTGGAAGATCACTGGAGGCCTAAAGCCGCTGCCAATTTAACGAGCAACCTATGGTTTCTGGAAGATTGCCTACGGTACACCTTTCGAGCAGTCTGCCGAAACCTATACAACCGTACAATCTAGTGAAAGGTTAACAGGTTAGTGTGCATATGCACTGCCTAGAATAGAAAAACCCCTTGGGTTTACACTGATTCCTAAAGTGATGTGCTCCTTACTACACAGCCTATGGAATTAGTTACATAAAGTGCAAAGCGTTCTTTCAAACCACTACCCACGAAATTCTATAGAACCACGCACTTTTGAATCGGAAGGGTAGCGAATTTCATGTCTCAGCAATCTTTAGTATGTTGTGATGTAGGCTAAGCAACTAAAAGGATTGGAGAAATGATGACCAGCTAAGCAACATGTGGTCAGGGGCAACAACTTGAGAGAAAGCTCAGCAGTTCAACGCACTAGAAGATCAAAGTTAACAACCAAGCAATCATGCAGACTCGCTTGCTTCTGTAAGTAAGGCGTTTGGCCGCTAACTCTCTAGTTAACAGCTTTGCAGAGGCCCTAAGCCTAGATCGGCAGTCACATAAGTCATGCAAGCTTGTCTGCTTATTAAAAAGTAACACGTAGTGATTAAAGATCTGTGGACCAAAGATACAAAACATGCAACTACGGAGTTCATTCGGCCCTGTAAGTTAAAAGTTTTGAAAGATGCTGCAAGCAAGTGAAGATTCCCACCTAACAACTCGAAGTTAGCGCCTAAACCAATGAAGATGGGTTTGATTGCTTTTTTTTTTTTAAGTGGCCTACTTAATTGTTCATTCTATGGCAAAAGCTTAAAGCAAAGGAAAGAGACAAAGATGAAGTCAAGCGAAGAAAAATAGTTTATTAATTTCTAGCAAATTGGTAAACTGGCACGAAGGCTAACAGAGTTAAAGCAAAGGAAAAACAGGAAAGGAAAATAAAGTAAAGTTTAAAGTCTATCTAAAAAGCCTACTCCTCAGTAGCTTGGACATCTTCAGCAGCATCATCACTCCTAACAACATCAACCTCCCACGCTTCATCTACAGTTGTCCCATCTTAGGCAACATTGTCACCAGCCACCCCTGCATGGACCGTAACACCTTCAGTCGCACCTACATGGGTAGCATGATCTTCAGCTACTCCACCAACGACGCTCTCGAAGGAAAACTTAAGCAGGTCCTCAGAAGAAATAGAAAAAGGCTCAAGGTCCTTGTCAGAAAAGGCGTAACCAGATGGCATGCTAAGGAAATGATCTATATAGCCAAGCTTGTAGAAGTCAACTTGACCGTGGGCAAGAACAACCTCAAGGCTGGACTTCTCAGTCTTTTAGCTACTTATTCTCCTCAATCATGTCAATATGAGCATTATGCAACTCATCTAGTTCCTTCTTCAGGTTCTCGTTGGCAAACAACGCTCTTTGCTGGTCCACTTCCTTGACTCAATTCTACTAGCAGCTATATATTCTTAGTATCACAGGCAGACCGAAGCTCTGAAATAACATGCTCGAGGTCCTGCACTAACATCGCTTAAACATTAATCTCTTTCTCTGCAACGCCATACTTCCCTTGGATCGCATCAAGCTAAGCATTCGAGTCATTGATCTCTTGGCGAGCGGTCTCAAGTTGCAGAGCAGTGGGGGTAGAGATAATTGTGGATGCAAATTTCTGTCGTCTCTTTCTTTGACAAAAATGCACCTACAAAACAATAACACATAAAATAAAGGTAAAAAGCCTCACGCACCCACGATGAGTGAGGGGCTTTGGCTGAAGAATCTTTGATGCCAAAGTTAGAATTCTGAAGAAAAAAAATGTGTTTAGAGGTTTGCGAGTAGCAAAAGCCTCCTGAATTTTAGAGATAAGGTGGGTATTTATAGGAGAAAATGAGGAAGTAGGCCAGCCCTTTAAGGTTTAGGGGTGGCCGACTTTAGGTGGTATTTTTTGTGGGAATATTCCAAGATATTTGTGTAAATATAAATATCTTGGAGTAATTAGGTAAATACCCTAAATAAATGGAATTAGGATTACTTACTTGAAAGAGGTCTTCTCTAATTAGGAATGTGTTTATGATAAGAATAAGGAATGATCCTATCATAAATACCTTTGACTTTTCCTACAGACATGGGTGCCTTGAGCAATCGTTAACCTCTACCTACTCTACCTCAGCTGCACGTGATGAATGAGAATGCTCCATGCTCATTTAATATGGGCAATCTTGTCTTTCTTGGGAAATAATCCACATGTCAGCTCCATGATCTTTGGGATTATTTTTTACTCCACAAATGCCCCCACACCTGCTGGGCTACTCGCAAGAAAGGGCAGGAGATGTAGGAATCCAAATGCCCCCACAGCAGATCCCTTTTAAAAATGCAAGTTCATACTCCAACTCTTTAATTTTCTCAATAGCCAAGCAAGCTTCAACTACCATGGCTGCCGCTATCTCCCTAGCAGCCTTAGCATTGTCCTACTCCATACGCGTGTACTCGACTGCCAAGATCATAAATTTCTGCATCATAGTGAGCAAAAAACCTCTTCGTGATTGAGCCTCACGCCTCACAAAGAAACTGGAGTCAACAACCTTGCACATGCTTCCCCGCCCTCAAGCAGATCAGGCTTCAACAGTGCATATATCTCAGAAAACTCCCTTAAGGCTGGTTTGGCAGGCTGTTCACGGCTGCTCATATGGGCAGGCACTTCCTTCTCAACAGAAAGGGCCGGCCCAAGCACCACCTTGGCAGTGGAATCGCCATCCTCGCTTTTCGCCACTGCACACTTTTTCAGAATCGGATCGGACATGTAAGGCTGTCTCGAAATAAACCCTAGGCACAAGGGCTACAACAAAACTTCTTCGTTGCGCAATCTTATCAGCGATTATTCTAGCAACCATCGGAGTAGCAAGCTTTACAGGCTCAGATCTAATAGCCTCTTTCTTCCATTTGGAAGAAGTTAAGTCAATCACAAGCCTCGAAGGGAGGGGAGGAAGTCTTCGACTTCTTCTCCACCAACGGCTCTCGAGTAAGCGACAAAGATCTATTTCTCCTGCCTCCACTAGCCACAGGCTATGCGGTAACAATCGCCTCACCCTTGATCCTTCTAATCTCATCATTCTGGGGCAGCCCCCCTTCTGGAAAAATCGAATGATAGGAAAGGTGAACCCCAACACAAAGTGGTAGGGGTGAAACTTGATAACTTTCCTAGACCCACATGACTCATAGCTGCCATCTTCCTTGGCCCACTTCACGCGAACCCCAGACAGAATTGCATGTTTGAACATCTCGAGGAAGTTCTTGGACTACTCATCAGAACCTATTTTGACATGAGCAGCCCTGAAATAGCCTAGCTTACTTGCAGATTTGCCTTGGCGATACAATAGCGGAGTAAATTCATCATTCTTATGGCTCGAGGAAGACGTGTTTCGAAAAAAGCCTACAACAACACAAGTGCCCTTTCAAGCAAGCAGCTCAGCAGGTGTGGAGGCATTTGTGGAGCCAAAAATAATCCCAAAAATCATGGAGCTGACACGTGGATTATTTCCCAAGAAAGACATGACTACCCCCTTTAAATGAGCAGGGAGCATTTTCATTCACCACACGTAGCTGAGGTGGAGTAAGCAGAGATCAACGACTGCTTAAGGCACCTCTGCTTGTAGGAAAACTCAAAGGTATTTATCATAGGATAATTTCTTATTCTTATCATAAATACATTCCTAATCAGATAATACCTCTTTCAAGTAAGTGATTCTAATTCCATTTATTTAGGATACTTATCAAATTACTCCAAGATATTTATTTACACAAATATCTTGGAATATTCCCACCTAAATTCCAGCCTAGGGTCGGCCACCCCTAAACCCTAGAGGGCCAGCCCATACTCATCTCCTCTCCTATAAATACCCACTTTATCTCCAAAATTCAAGAGGCTTTTGCTACCCATAAACTTTTAAACACACTTTTCATAATTCTAACTTTGGCATCGGAGATTTTTCAGCCAAAGCCCCCCCCCTCGGGCGCCCCCCCAAAAAAAATCATCATGGGCGCGTGAGCCTTTTGGCCTTAATTGCAGGTGCATTTTCGTCAAAGGAAGAGACGGCGGAAATTTGCATCCACAATATGAATCCTAAAATATCATTGTACTCGATTTTGTGTCATGTCTTTCATGAGAAACCTAGATTAAAATTAAGATGATCCTAATCACATAAAAAAATGAGTTATGAACTTATGATCAGATAACTATATTTAGTGGTAAGGGTCCCATTAGACCAATCATGCGGCGCAATTAGGGTTTCATGTTGACTTAAAAGCATGGCCTTTAACTAAAGCATAATTAATTAAACAAATAAACCCAACACTCTTTTTCAATCAAAAATACATTTAACCTATAGCTAAATAGCACATTGAACTAAAAACTAGGATACATGAATGCATATGCATGCCAAACTTACCGTGGATGTCTCCGAAACATTTAACATTTTTGTGGCTGAAAATACGAAAGACAAATTTGGACTTAAACAATTAGAAAAGAAAACATATACTAATATAAGATATTACAAACTCAGGCGTTCTATTAGAAATTGTCAATTGTACTCTAACATGACTAACAATTATATTTACGTTCACGCTATAATAAAAAGAGTGCCAAAAGAGAATGGGCTGTGAAAGTCAATACCATTTGATAAACGGTGTGAAATGTGGAATAAAATCCAAATGGTTAAGTGCGATGCAGAGGAACATGCAGCTCTCTCCCATCTCTTGGCATCCTGCAAACCCAACTCACTTGAGGGAAAGACCTTAACCTAATCCGATCTCCAATATTCTTTTCAACAATACTAATTATCAAACAATGAAAACACACATTTTCTATACGACTGAGAATCGAGTAGGAGAAGTCAAACACAAGACGTCGGCTGCGTCGACATGCATTATTCCAAAGATACAAGTGACACAATGTACTCTCCGGTGCATTACATCATGAATGCTTTTAACTGACCGAGGTATAAATCATCACAAGTAAACATACCAACTCCAAACTTTTATTCATCTTTCAATGATACAAAACAGTACATGCAATAACAATGCTTCCAATAGGAGAACCTCAATTCTCACTAGAAGCATAAATCCCACAACGTATTATATAACTTTTATTCAGCATGGAGGCAGGAGGCTCTCTGTTTGCTATTAGGAGAACTTCAATTCTCACTTAAACCACGAACAGAAAAATACACCAAAAAATACATATACCCCAAAGGAGCCTCGAAAAACGAGAGTCGGTTTTATGTAAGTCATTATCTTAAATAACATAATCACACCACTCAGCTATATTAGAAGTATGGTCCATAGTCGAACTAGGCATCGTATCCAACTTAACTGGATTTTTCCCTCCAATCAACCTGGCCGGATTCCCAACCACCGTCGTCCTCGCCGGCACATCCTTTATCACCACAGACCCAGCCCCAACCTTGGCCCCTTCCCCAATCCTAATGTTCCCCAAAATACAAGTCCCTGCCCCAATCAGCACCCCATCCCCAATTTTCGGGTGCCGGTCCCCGGATGCCTTTCCAGTCCCTCCCAAAGTCACACTATGCAGAATTGACACATCGTTTCCAATCACCGCCGTCTCTCCCACCACGAGCCCGGTGGCGTGATCCAGCAGTATCCCGCTTCCGATTTTCGCCCCCGGGTGAATGTCCACAGCGAAAACCTCGGATACTCTGTTCTGAATCAGCAAAGCCAGGACCTTCCTCCCCTGCGACCACAATTTGTGCGCCGCACGGTGGGCTTGGCACGCAAGAAACCCTTTGAAATTCAACAGGCAGTGAGAGTAACTAACGCAAGCTGGGTCCCGCTCCTTCACCGCCCTCAGATCATCCTTCACGGCCCTGACCACTTCCTGGTCATGTGCGAACACCCCCATGAAAATATCCACTAGGGTCGCAGAGGATAGGCTGGAATTGCTTAATTTCACGGATAGATGGTGGACCAAAGCACTTTCAAGAGAAGCATGTGATAGAATCGAAGTGTGATAGTAATTTGACAAGATGGGTTCATCATCAATATCCGAGCGAGCTTCGTCCTGCATTCTGAGCCATAGATCTTCATCTGGGTCGAGATCCTCCACGATTCTGCGCGTCTGAGTGGTTTTCGTGCGATTCTGGCAAATGGGTGCGCAGGAAACTTGATCGGAGAAGCTGCGGCGGCAGTTCATGAATTGGTAGCGGTCTTCGTCAGAACTGGACCTGTTTGGATCCCGAGAAAGTTGGTTGGTCTGAGTATCGATGCAGGCAGCCATGGGAGTGGAGGGGTTTTGAAGATTTGAGTGGATATAGAAGTGGGGTGAGAGGAGGAGGAGTTTGGGAGTTGAGAGAGCGGGAGAAGCCTTATATAGGGCCCGATTAAAGACTGGAACTTTCATGAAGAAGAAGATAAATACCAGATTTTTTTTTTTTTTTTTTGGACAAAGAAAGATAAATACCAGATAAAGAAAGAAGCAGGACCAATGAAGACAGAAAGAAAAATGGAATTTTGGGATTGTGGCAAGGAGAGGAGGGTTTGTCTAATGGAGGCAATTACACAAGAATCCAAATGTACTATCGTTTTCAGAAACACGTTATTCTCTCATTCGTTATGGCCTTCCATCTCAAATGCAACTAATTTTCTTCGGTACTGTTAAAAAAAAAACAATTATCTTCTGTACTGTTCTTGTTTTTGGGTTGAGATCAATCCAACCAACCGTCCAAGTGGGATTTTTATTGATTGAGTCCAAGTGTTTTTCCTTATTTTTCCTTTTTGGTCGCTTTTTCATGGGCTTTTTTTTTTCTTCTTTTTGACAAACATAGAATTTTTTTTTTTTAACAAACATTATTATCTATACTAAAGGAAAGATAGACTTAACCTCACAATAGACTAACAATAATGTGGTTCAAATTCTTTTTTGACGAAAATCGAATCTAAGATCATTCACTTACAAGTGAAGAGGACTACCATTAAATCATAAGCAACATAGACGGTTAAGTACGGTGAACTATTTAATTTTTATAGTAATTTCATATTAATCTTGACTTTAAAAAACATTTAAATTTGGAGAAATTACTCCTCATTTTTCTATTTTTTTAATTAAACCTTATTCTTTTTTAATTTTTTTTTTATCAATGTCCTTTGGTTATATCCATATCATTATTCCAAAATTAAATATTTACATGTCAACATATTATAATTAAAAATTATGTAACTATTTCTAAATATATCCATTTAGTATTAGAAACATTAGATTTGTTATATATATATTATGTGTAAGTTTTATATTATACTAGCGTTTGCCTACACATTTTGTGTGTATGAACACATTTTGTTTAGAAAATGAGAAGGAGAGAGGGAGAGAGAGAGAACGTGGGGGAAGTTGGAAGCTTTTTATTTTGTTTTTTTTTTTAATATTGGAGGTATTTTAACATTACATGTAAGTGAGGCTTCAATAAAAAATCGTAAAATTTGGACCTATGAAATTATATTATTGCCCATCATTTTTTTGTATGAACACATTCTAAATATGACCGCAACAAAAACCTAAAAAATGTTTAATTTCATCACTTTAATATGAATTAAGAATATAAAAAATGAATATAAAAAAAATATAAAAAAAAATGAAATCACACTTATGATACGTAATGGGTTACATAACCAATTAACCTTGACCAGTCAATAAGTATTAAACAAAGATGATGGATTCGTTCCTTTGTTCCTTGTGGCGTACGAGTAATAATATATAAAACAAGAAGAAAGGCCCTCGAGGGTCAAAAGCATCCCACCCCCTTCAAAATCCAAACTCAACTTGTTTTTGTGAGGCGACACTTCATACCACACGTCATAATCCCCCTTCATGTCCTTTTCAACCTTCGCCACGTGTCCTTCTCCAGACCTTTGATTGGCTTTAAAAGAAATCGTCCACTTGGTTGTGTTATGTATGACCACCTAATACTATAGTAAGTGGTATTCATCCTTACTTGTAAGTATTAAATCTTATATTTCATTCTGGTCAAAGACGAGTTTGAATCATATTATTACTAGCATGTTGTTAGGCTTAGCTCACTCTCCAACTCTCTTAGTATAGATTATATCTTTTGTTCAAAAATAAATAAATTGTTTTGGTATTATTGAAAGAAGAAAAATATTTGTTTGAGTAACACCAGTTAGACTAATTTTTTAAAACTAATTTATAAATTATATGTTGTTGATGCACAAAATCAGAGGGGTCTTGGAACAACGTAAATCCGGCCGTGAATCTGCAAGAAAGTAAATAACACAAGATGTATCATGGTTCACCCCAATGTTTGGGCTACGTCCACACTGATATTGTATTTCTCTTTTTGTGAGAGGATTGTGAGGGAGAGAGAGCTTGAGAGCTTTGTTCTGAATATGAGAGACTTGAGGTTTGTGAGGTTGAGGAGGCTCTTTTATAGAATAAGAGCTCATCACTTATTACATATTTGCCCTCCATTTATTACATAATTACATTTGAGTCCCCCGAGTATTTATACAAGGTCTAAATACGAAGGCCCTAAGTATGGTATAAACAGTAGTCCCCCGAGTCTTCAGTCAATAGAGTCTTTTGGCTGGAGACTTGAAATTCAGTCCATGTATGGGCCAAAGTAACTAGATGTTGTCTAGGACTGATACTCGATATGAGGCGGTGCTCAATTTGAAATGATGTTTAACTAGAAGTAGCGCATGTTGCGAGGCTGCTCTGCTTGTGGCTTATGTTGCCTTGGTTGGCTTGGCTTGTGGCTTTGAAGGTAAGGGAGTCCCTTTTATAGAATAAGGGCTCGCTCCTCAATACATAAATGATGGGCTAGAGTTGATGCTTGCGGCGAGGCGGTTGCTCAGTAGGCTGCGATGCTCTCTAATGATAGTGATGGAGTCCCTTTTATAGAATAAGGACTCGCTCCTCAATACATAAGTGATGGATTAGGAGTGATGCTCGCGGCGAGGCTGTTGCTCCGTAGGCGGCAATGCTCTCTAATGATGGTGAGGGAGTCCCTTTTATAAAATAAGGGTTCGCTCCTCAGTACATGAATAATGGGTGCTCTCTAATGAAAGTGAGGGAGTCCCTTTTATAGAATAAGGGTTCGCTCCCCAGTACATAAATAATGGGCTAAGTCCCCCAAGTATTTTTTTATAAGGCCCAATATATGGTACATAGTGTAGTCTTCCAAGTCTTTGATCAGTAGAGTCTGTTGGCTGGAGACTTCAAATTGAATCCATGTATAGGCCGAAGTGACGGTTGTTCAGATGCGGTATTTGTATACCCTGCACTAAAGCTTGGTAGGTGAAGCTTCGCAAGTGAAGCTTTTGAAGCTAGAGCTTTGTAAATGAAGATTTTGAAGCTGGAGCTCTCGAAGCTGGAGCTCTATAAATGAAGCTTTCGAAGCTGATTGACATGAGTAATGCTCATGAATGTTTATGTTGATTGACATGAGTGATACTCATGGATGTTGACATGAGTGATACTCATGGATGTTGACATGAGTGATGCTCATGACTGTTGACATGAGTGATGTTCATGAATGTTGACATGAATGATGGTCATGAATGTTTATGTATGATTGACATGAGTGATACTCATGAATGTTTATGTATAATTGACATAAGTGATGCTCATGTATAATTTTGGAGTACTGGACGTACTTTTGATCACCTAGTTGGTGATAATAGCGGTAGGTTGCCGAATAATTTTGTAGTACTGGGTATACTTTTGATCACCTGGTTGGTGATAATAGCGGCAGGCTGCCGAATAATTTTGGAGTACTGGACGTACTTTTAATCACCTGGTTGGTGCTAATAGCAGCAGGCTGCCGAATAATTTTGGAGTACTGGACGTACTTTTGATCGCCTAGTGGGTGATAATAGAGGGCTTGACTCTTTTAGGCATATGGGCCTTCGCCCTCCACATAACATTCCAGCCCATTATTTTGGGCTTGTCGTCAATTTGCCTCTTTTTTTTTTTTGTGGCATGCTGCATTCTTTCTTTCTTTTTTCTACTTTCTGCAATTATCTCAGTGGGTAGCCATGCTTTCTGCTTTTTTCTCGTTTTTTTTTTCTTTTTGCAATTTTCTTCTTTCTCGTCGATCCAAAGCGTGCGGACCTCGTCGACGGATGGCCTTGAAACAATATTCGCCAACAGATAGGACCCTCTTGGATCCGGGTCGGATTCTTGTCCACCCAAGTTGTGGGAGGAGTTGCAAGACAAAGTCGAAGGTTTCTTCATACGCAGTATTTGAGCTAGCTAATAGAAACAACATATGAATAACACCATAAATTATGGGTTTGGAAGCAGTTGGGGAATATCGAAGGCTTCTCATTGTGTCAGATCATGCCAGACATATCTCAAGATCCCATTCTTATCCAACGACCGAAACCCGAACTTGAACAGCTGTTTCATGTCCGGCCACCGCTGTGATGTCATCCAATTGGTGAACTCGTTCTTCAGGCTCTGCGTGTCTAGGCTTTTCGTAATCGTGACAAAGGCAACCAGGGCAACCCACGAGCTTCCGAAAAATGGTGTTTCCGAGAGGGTCATGGCGCCACCGGTCCGAGTCCCGACCCTTGATCTTCTCTGCCTTGTCCCAGTAATGCTGCTTCACGGTGTACGGAAAGCTTCGCGACTTTGCGGAATTCAAAGCCTCCCCCAGCAACTCCAGAGCTACAACTTTTCCTTCTCCTAGTGGTTTATTGGTATCCCTCAATTCCTCGAACAGATGACTCAAAAGCTTGACTCTCCACACGAAGTTGCCGTACATTTTCCTGAATGCGTTTCGGCACTCGGCGCAACTCGAAAATCGCCTTCACCGACTCGGTGAGTTGACTCACTACTGACCTGCTCGTATCTTCTCCCGTTGGACCCATGTGGGATTAGGAGCTGAATTGGACTGGGAGGAGCTGGAGCTGGAGGTTTTAGGGGAGACGGAGAAGGTCCAGATGAGCAAACCGAAGGATTGGGATCGGGATGGCGGTGTCAAGAAAGAAAGGAGCAAAGTATCCAGCAAAAGTGAATGGCTTTGTGGGTTTTGGTGTTGGTTGTGATTCATTGTAATCTTCTTCTGAGAAGAAGAGGTTTTACTCCTCTGCTCATTATACAAAAGAAAAGAACCTCACTCTCACACCCATATCTCTCTCTCTCTGGAAATTGAATGGGTGTGTCTGTGTGGGTTTTGCAGATTCACGGCAGAGGTGAAAAAAATGAAAGAGAACCGACATAGTTTTTCATGTCGATTCCCACAGACGCCGCAAAATGTTGATGCACAAAACCGGAGGGGTCTTGGAACAACATAAATTCGGCCGTGAATCTGCAAGAAAGTAAATAACACAAGATGTATCGTGGTTCACCCCAATGTTTGGACTACGTCCACACTGATACTGTATTTCTTTATTTGTGAGAGGATTGTGAGGGAGAGAGAGCTTGAGAGCTTTGCTTTGAATATGAGAGGCTTGATGTTTGTGAGGGTGAGGAGGCTCTTTTATAGAATAAGAGCTTCTTACTTATTACATATTTGTCCCTCCATTTATTACATAATTACATTTGAGTCCCCGAGTATTTATACGAAGTCTAAATACGGAGGCCCTAATTATGGTATAAACATATGTCATTAATAGAAAATAAGCACGTTAATTAATATTTAAGTAATAATTCAATCGTCAACAACTACGTCTTATTAGAGTATTTATCAAATATAGCTAAAAATTAACCCTTAATTTCAAACTTTCTACAATGGAGATGGAGAGTAAGAGCAGGTATGAGGGCTTGAATAGTCATTTCATATTAGAGTTACAAGTTGTTTAGTATTACATTTTTAAGTGGGGCGTATTCAACAACATGTAAAGTGTTAATAAAAAAATCCATTATTTAATAGCTAATTGACATGACATTTTTATGCAATTCCCATATACTCGACTTGAAAAAAAAAATCAAGTCGAAACATAATAGGTAAAACCTTTTAACAGGTCAAATTTAGATTTGAAGTTTAAAACTCATTAAGGTAACAAGTTTGATACGACAAGATGGATTATAATAATTGGTTTGACACAAAAAATGACCAGTTTGCTAAGTCTTATACAATAACCTATTCTTTCAAAAAAAAAAAAAAAAAAAACACAACCACTTACTATTTACTACAACAACAACAACAACAACAACAAAACCTTTTCCCACTAAGTGGGGTCGGCTATATGAATCCTAGAACGCCATTGCGCTCGGTTTTGTGTCATGTCCTCCGTTAGATCCAAGTACTCAAGTCTTTTCTTAGGGTCTCTTCCAAAGTTTTCCTAGGTCTTCCTCTACCCCTTCGGCCCTGAACCTCTGTCCCGTAGTCACATTTTCGAACCGGAGCGTCAGTAAGCCTTCTTTGCACATGTCCAAACCACCGGAACCGATTTTCTCTCATATTTCCTTCAATTTCGGCTACTCCTACTTTACCTCGAATATCCTCATTCCCAATCTTATCCTTTCTCGTGTGCCCACACATCCCACGAAGCATCCTCATCTCCGCTACACCCATTTTGTGTACGTGTTGATGCTTCACCGCCCAACATTCTGTGCCATACAACATCGCTAGCCTTATTGACGTCCTATAAAATTTTCCCTTGAGCTTCAGTGGCCTACGACGGTCACACAACACGCTGGATGCACTCTTACACTTCATCCATCCAGCTTGTATTCTATGGTTGAGATCTCCATCTAATTCTCCGTTCTCTTGCAAGATAGATCCTAGGTAGCGAAAACGGTCGCTTTTTGTGATCTTCGCTAGATTGCTCCGGTCATTAGTGTGGATAAGTATATAAATGGATAGAGATAGGAAAGCAAACACAAGATGTACGTGGTTCACCCAGATTGACTACGTCCACGGAATAGAGGAGTTCTCATTAATTGTGAAGGGTTTACACAAGTACATAGGTTCAAGCTCTCCTTTAGTGAGTACATACAAATGACATTAGGAAATATTGTGGGAGAATGATCTCGTAATCACGAAACTTCTAAGTACCGGAGTGTGGTATCGTCTTGACTTGCCTTATCTGTCTCATAGGTCGATGTGGCATCTTCTCTAGAAGTACTCTTCCTCCATCCAGGGGTGGTATCTTTAACTGGTGGAGATGCAAAAGGTAATGTATCAATTTATGTATCAATTTCACTTGAAGCTTACTTGTAGTTTCGGGCTTGGTCAAACGTGATACAAACCATATAGTAGGAGTCCCCCAAGTCGCCGAGCTAGGGGATCTGCTGAAAGAGGTGACAGACAAGGTAAGCAATCAGAGCTCCGGCTGATTGTTCACATTCTCCCTATCTTGCAGGCAGCATGAAGGATAAAGAGAAGAAAAATGAGAAGAGATGATATGGGATACTTTTGCTTTTGAAGAAGTAACTTTCCACAGGCTTCTTCTTTAACTGGGCTGGAGGGTTTTCTGGTTTCCTCTAGAGTATAAGGCCGACTGAAGAATTTGAGGGTCAAAACAAGTCCATCAAATCTAGAGTACGTTCGACCCTGCTGATATGGGATACTTTTGCTTTTGACAGAGTAGTGGATGTATCGGCACGTGTGCTGTTACGTTTGTCTTCACATGCTTCATTGTATCCTTCTCACTTGCCCTATCTGTTCCTCAGGCAGATGCGGTATCTTCCCTGGAAGCATAAGATGTTGAAGATGAGTACTCGAGAGCAATGCCAGGTAAGTAATCAGGTAAGGGGTTCCAGGCAGTCAGTTCCTGGCTGGAAGCTTGATTCCAAGTGCTGAATGATTGCTCTCTTTCTCCTTGTCTTGCAGGTAAGAACAAGGCCAAAGGAAAAGACAGGGAAAAAGCATGATATGGGATACTCTTGCTTTTAACCCTGATGATATGAGATATTCTTGCTCTAGTATAGCTTGTTTGCAGAGGTATTATCGGGGAAAAAGAAAGCTGAATATTTCGAAAGGCTTCGTTGGGAGTGCCCTCTCAGATAAGAGGAATGGTTGAGCATTTTTGCAGGTCTGCCTGTCCGTTGGAGATGGAGGTCAACATATATAGGAGTCTCCCTAACATCAAGTAATAATGTTATTCCTTTACCCTGCTTGGTCATAGCACGGTAGTGGGAGCTGCCAGCTTCACATGTTTTAACTCTGTCAGAGCACTTTGAAAAAGTGGTTTGTGGTATCTGGAAAGCTGATGTTGCGTGTGAAGATTACAGACAAGCTTTATCCACGGAGATCCAGCTCTTGAAGTTGGGAAAGTGGTGCCTCTTCGGTTTTCGAACAAGCAATCCTGTTGGGGATCTGGCTCTCGAGATTCGGAGAACGATGCCTCTTCGATTTTTGAGAAAGCAATCCTGCTGGGGGTCTGGCTCTTGAGATTCGGAGAGCGATGTCTCTTCGATTTTTGAGAAAGTAATCATGTTGGGAGTCTGGCTCTCGAGATTCGGAGGGCGGTGCCTCTTCGATTTTGGAGCAAGCAATCTTGTTGGGAGTGTTTTCTCGAATGTGAGTAAAGGTTGGGCATGTTTGCTAGTCTACCTTGCCACGAAGCACAGAGGTTGACGCAGGACTTTCCAATTATCCAGCAGTGGTACTGTTTCTTTACCCTCTCTTTGATTTTTTAGAAAGTAATCATGTTGGGAGTCTGGCTCTCGAGATTCGGAGGGCGGTGCCTCTTCGATTTTGGAGCAAGCAATCTTGTTGGGAGTGTTTTCTCGAATGTGAGTAAAGGTTGGGCATGTTTGCTAGTCTACCTTGCCACGAAGCACAGAGGTTGACGCAGGACTTTCCAATTATCCAACAGTGGTACTGTTTCTTTACCCTCTCTTTGATTTTTGAGAAAGTAATCATGTTGGGAGTCTGGCTCTCGAGATTCGGAGGGCGGTGCCTCTTCGATTTTGGAGCAAGCAATCTTGTTGGGAGTGTTTTCTCGAATGTGAGTAAAGGTTGGGCATGTTTGCTAGTCTACCTCGCCACGAAGCACAGAGGTTGACACATAGGGACTTTCCAATTATCCAGCAGTGGTACTGTTCCTTTACCCTCTCTTCGATTTTTGAGAAAGTAATCATGTTGGGAGTCTGGCTCTCGAGATTCGGAGGGCGGTGCCTCTTCGATTTTGGAGCAAGCAATCTTGTTGGGAGTGTTTTCTCGAATGTGAGTAAAGGTTAGGCATGTTTGCTAGTCTACCTTGCCACGAAGCACAGAGGTTGACACACCGGGACTTTCCAATTATCCAGCAGTGGTATTGTTCCTTTACCCTTGTGGGCAATAATATGGTAGCTAGACCTTCAAAATTTATGTGTCTAAACTTTGTTAGTGTTGTTTCTTTGCTATTCTTTTACCCTTCTTGGTCAGAGCGATGTAGTGGGAGCTGCAAGCTTCACGTGTCTCAACTTTGTCAGAGAACTTTGGCAAAGTTATCTGTGGTACCCATGAGCTACTGTTGCGTGTGGGAAGTGGGGTGATTGAACAGTACGATTCATGTGCTTTCTACTTCACCAGAAATCTTCGACAGAATACCCATAATTTCCACAAAGCTGAGTGTGCGTGTGACAGGTGCTGACAAGGCTGGAAAAGTACGTGCCTCTTCGATTTCTGAGATCGGCCCTCGTGGTCTCTGAGCAGCCCAATTTTTGAGAAAGCAAGCCTCTTCGATTTCTGAGATCGGCCTTCGTGGTCTTTGAGCAGCCCAGCTTTTGAGAAAGCAAACGCCTCTTCGATTTCTGAGATCGACCCTCGTGGTCTCTGAGCAGCCCAGCTTTTGAGAAAGCAAACGCCTCTTCAATTTCTAAGCAGGCGCCTCTTCGATTTCTGAAGCTTCGTCGAGTGCAGATTTTTATAGGGGCTGGCATTAAGTTCCAAAGCACACTTGAATCTCTACCAGTAGAAGCTCCATTCTTGCACTTCTAAGATCTTGATTTTTCCGACCTCTTCTCTCTTCAACACCTTTGAAAATGTCTGGCCCCTCCGACCGTCGTTTTGACTTGAACCTTGTTGAAGAGGCAGCCCCGCCTTCTCCAGACAACATATGGCGCCCATTCTTCGTCTCCCCTACTGGTCCTCTTACCGTTGGGGATTCCGTGATGAAGAATGATATGACCGCTGCGGTAGTGGCCAGGAACCTTCTCATTCCCAAAGATAACAGACTACTTTCCAAACGGTCTGATGAGTTGGCTGTTAAGGATTCTCTGGCTCTCAGTGTTCAGTGTGCAGGTTCTGTGTCTAATATGGCCCAACGCCTATTTGCTCGAACCCGCCAAGTTGAATCATTGGCGGCTGAAGTGATGAGTCTCAAATAGGAGATTAGAGGGCTCAAGCATGAGAATAAACAGTTGCACCGGCCCGCACATGACTATGCTACAAACATGAAGAGGAAGCTTGACCAAATAAAGGAATCTGATGGTCAGGTTTTACTTGATCATCAGAGATTTATGGGTTTGTTCCAAAGGCATTTATTGCCTTCGTCTTCTGGGGCTGTACCGCGTAATGAAGCTCCAAATGATCAACCTCTGATGCCTCCTCTTTCTAGGGTTCTGTCCAGTACTGAGACTCCGAATGATCCCCCTCCGGTGCCTTCTCTTTCTGGGGCTCTAGCGACTGCTGAGACTTCTCCTAAGCAACCTTTGTGAAGGCTCCCTCTTGTTTGTTTATTTTGACTCATGTATATGTACATATTTGTACCTTATCGGGAATATCAATAAATAAGCTTTCCTTCATTTCAACGTATTGTGTTAAATACACCAAAGCCTTCTTCGCTAAGTTCTTTGAATTTTCTTTTGTTGAAGCTTGTATGTTGAAGCTTTGTGAGTGGAGCATGTAGGTTGAGGTAGTGTTCCCTTAATTTCCCGAGTGAGGAAAACTTCTTGGTTGAAGACTTGGAAAATCCAAGTCACTGAGTGGGATCGGCTATATGAATCTTAGAACGCCATTGTGTTCTGTCCTGTGTCATGTCCTCCGTTAGATCCAAGTACTCTAAGTCTTTTCTTAGGGTCTCTTCCAAAGTTTTCCTAGGTCTTCCTCTACCCCTTCGGCCCTGAACCTCTGTCCCATAGTCGCATCTTCTAATCGGAGCGTCAGTAGGCCTTCTTTGCACATGTCCAAACCACCGTAACCGATTTTCTCTCATCTTTCCTTCAATTTCGGCTACTCCTACTTTACCCCGGATATCCTCATTCCTAATCTTATCCTTTCTCGTGTGCCCACACATCCAACGAAGCATCCTCATCTCCGCTACACCCATTTTGTGTACGTGTTGATGCTTCACCGCCCAACATTCTGTGCCTTACAGCATCGCTGGCCTTATTATCGTCCTATAAAATTTTCCTTTGAGCTTCAGTGGCATACGGCGGTCACACAACACGCCGGATGCACTCTTCCACTTCATCCATCCAGCTTGTATTCTATGGTTGAGATCTCCATCTAATTCTCCATTCTTTTGCAAGATAGATCCTAGGTAACGAAAACGGTCGCTCTTTGGTATTTCTTGATCTCCGATCCTCACCCCTAACTCATTTTGGCCTCTATTTGCACTGAACTTGCACTCCATATATTCTGTCTTTGATCGATTTAGGCGAAGACCTTTAGATTCCAACACTTCTCTCCAAAGGTTAAGCTTTGCATTTACCCCTTCCTGAGTTTCATCTATCAACACTATATCGTCTGCGAAAAGCATACACCAAGGAATATCATCTTGAATATGTCCTGTTAACTCATCCATTACCAACGCAAAAAGGTAAGGACTTAAGGATGAGCCTTGATGTAATCCTACAGTTATGGGAAAGCTTTCGGTTTGTCCTTCATGAGTTCTTACGGCAGTCTTTGCTCTTTCATACATATCCTTTATAGCTTGGATATATGCTACTCGTACTTCTTTCTTCTCTAAAATCCTCCAAAGAATGTCTCTTGGGACCCTATCATACGCTTTTTCCAAATCTATAAAGACCATGTGTAAATCCTTTTTCCCATCTCTATATCTTTCCATCAATCTTCGTAAGAGATAGATTGCCTCTATGGTTGAGCGCCCTGGCATGAACCCGAATTAGTTGTCCGAAACCCGTGTCTCTTGCCTCAATCTATGCTCAATGACTCTCTCCCAAAGCTTCATTGTATGACTCATTAGCTTAATACCCTTATAGTTCATGCAATTTTGTACGTCGCCCTTATTCTTGTAGATAGGCACCAAAGTACTCGTTCGCCACTCATTTGGCATCTTCTTCGTTTTCAAAATCCTATTGAAAAGGTCAGTGAGCCATGTTATACCTGTCTCTCCCAAAACTTTCCACACTTCGATTGGTATATCGTCTGTTAATGCACAAAATCAGCGAAGACTTTGGTACAACAGAAAGTGTCAGGTTTTGTGACCTTCGCTTGGTTGCTTCGGTCACTAGTGAGGATAAGTACGTAAATGAATAGAGACAGAGAAGCAAACACAGGATGTACGTGGTTCACCCAGATTGGCTACGTCCACGGAGTAGAGGAGTTCTTATTAGTAGTGAAGGGCTTACACAAGTACAAAGGATCAAGCTCTCAATTTAGTGAGTTCTTGTGAATGATTTAACACAAATGGCATTAGGCAATATTGTGGGGGAATGACCCCTATTTATAGAAAAACTTGTAGCTTTGTCACATTGACATGTGTCATGTTGTGATTGGTTCTTGATGTCGACACGTGCTGCGCTCTGATTGGCTTCTAATCTTGACACGTGTCGAGTAGTGATTGGCCTCCTGGTCGGAGGGGAACTCTTCTGGGTCCTTGACAGTATAGCGTTGGCCGGTGCTCGGTAGTTTCGGGATTGGTCAAGTATGGTACAAACAGTGCTCCCCTAAGTTCCCGAGTGAGGGAAACTCCTCGGTTGGGGACTTGCAAGATCCAATCCCTTGAGTAATCACGAAACTTCTAAGTACCGAAGTGTGGTCTGATCTTCATCTGCCCTTCTCTGGAAGTACCTTTCCTCCATCCGGGAATTGTGTATTTAGCTGATGTTGACGCACAAGGTAATGTATCAATTTCACTTGAAGCTTACTTGTAGTTTCGGGCTTGGTCAAGTGCGATACAAACCCTATAGTAGGAGTCCCCCAAGTCGCCGAGCTAGGAGATCTGCCGAAAGAGGTGACAGACAAGGTAAGCAGTCAAACTTCCAAGTAAGCAACCCAGGAGCAGAGGTTTGACTTCGGCTTCCGGTTGATTGTTCTCATTCTCCTTGTCTCTCATTCAACTGCCAGGATAAGGAGAAGCAAATGGATAAGAGATGATATGAGATACTTTTGCTTTTGAAAAAGTAACTTTCCACAGGCTTATTCTTGAACTGTGCTGGAGGGTTTTCTGGTGCCCTTCAGAGTATAAGACCGACTCAAAAATTTGAGGGTCAAAACAAGTCCATCAAATCTAGAGTACGTTCGACCTTGATGATATGGGATACTATTGCTGTTGACGGAATAATGAATGTGGTATGGAAAGGTGTCGTGCTGTAGTGATTTGTTTCAGCCCACCGTTGAACCTTCTGCTTCAATCTTTTGCATGGCAGAAGTGGTGTGCAACCTTTGCATTTAAATGGTCCTTCAGAACATTCCTTCATAGTGACTCATTCACGCTTGGCAGCTTCAGTGTAAAGAGCCAATATCTGATCAACTGTCATGAGGTATTTGCCGGTGGAATTCGTGACCTTGACAGCAGTTGAGGATGAGTACTCGAGAGCAATGCTAAGTAAGCGACCAGGCAAAGGCTCCAGGCAGTCAGTTCCAAATTGGAGGTTTGATTTCAGGTTCCGACTGACTGCTCTCTTTCTCCTTGTCCTGCAGGTGTGGACAAGGACAAAGACAAAGACAGGGAGAAAGCATGATATGGGATACTCTTGCTTTCGACCCTGATGATATGAGATACTCTTGTTCTTGGTGTGGCTTATTTGCTGAGGTATTATCGGGGGGAAATAAAGCTGAGTATTTCGAGAGGTTATGTTGAGGGTGCCTTTTCGAATGCGAGAAAGGGTTGAGCATTTTTGCAGGTTTGCCTGTCCGTTGAGGAGGGAGGTCAATGTATATAGGGATTTCCCAATAACAAGTAGTAATGCTATTCCTTTACCCTTCTTGGTCACAGCAATGTAGTGGGAGCTGCCAGCTTCACGTGTTTTAATTTTGTCAGAGCACTTTGAAAAAGTGGTATGTGGTATCTGGAAAGCTGATATTACGTGTGAAGATTACAGACAAGCTTTATCCGTCGAGTGCAGATTTTTATAGAGGCTGGCATTAAGTTCCACAGCACACTTGAATCTCTACCAGTAGAAGCTCATTTCTTGCACTTCTAAGATCTTGATTTGTCTGACCTCTTCCTTCTTCAACACATTTGAAAATGTCTGGACCCTCCGACCGTCGTTTTGACTTGAACCTTGGAGAAGAGACAGCCACGCCTTCTCCAGACAACATATGGCGCCCATCCTTCATATCCCCTACTGGTCCTCTTACCGTTGGGGATTCTGTGATGAAGAATGATATGACCGCTGCAGTGGTGGCCAGGAACCTTCTCACTCCCAAAGATAACAGACTACTTTCCAAACGGTCTGATGAGTTGGCTGTTAAGGACTCTCTGGCTCTTAGTGTTCAGTGTGCAGCTTCTGTGTCTAATATGGCCCAACGCCTATTTGCTAGAACCCGCCAAGTTGAATCATTGGCTGCTGAAGTGATGAGTCTCAAACAGGAGATTAGAGGGCTCAAGCATGAGAATAAGCAGTTGCACCGGCTCGCCCATGACTATGCTACAAACATGAAGAGGAAGCTTGACCAGATGAAGGAATCTGATGGTAAGGTTTTACTTGATCATCAGCGGTTTGTGGGTTTGTTCCAAAGGCATTTATTGCCTTCGTCCTCTAGGGTTGTACCTGGTAATGAAGCTTCAAATGATGAACCTCCAATGCCTCCTCCTTCTGGGGTTTTGTCAAGTACTGAGGCTCCGGATAACCACCCTCCGGTGCTTTCTCTTTCTGGGGCTCTACCGACTGCTGAGACTTCCCCTAAGCAACCTTTGTGAAGGCTCCCTTTTGTTTGTTTATTTTGACTCATGTATATGTACATATTTGTGGCTTATCGAAAATATTAATAAATAAGCTTTGCTTCATTTCAACATATTGTGTTAAATACACCAAAGCCTTCTTCATAAAGTTCTTTGAATTTTTGCTTTTGTTGAAACCTGTATTGTTGAAGCTTTGTGAGTGAAGCATGTAGTTTGAGGTAGTGTTCCCTTAATTTCCCGAGTGAGGAAAACTTCTCGGTTGGAGACTTGAAAAAATCCAAGTCACTGAGTAGTCACGAACTTTTGAGTACCAAGGCGTAGTAGCATATGGTGGGAGTCCCCCAAGTCTCTAGTCGAGGGAGTTGACGAATGAGGTGTCTTGCTAATAGTCCATGTCGTAAGTACCAAAACTTCATTCTTTTGTTTTCTAAGTGGTAGCCCCGGACTTTTTCTTCATATATTTTGTTTATGAAGGTTGCTAGGCCCGAATAAGTGGAATTGCAGAAGGTGTAACGGTTGGTAGCTGTTTTATGGAAAGCCATCTGACTACGATAGTCTTGCACATGATGACTATAGGGAGATACACACACATACTGCTATGATAGAGGGTGTAACCGTTGGTGCATGACAATCATAATGGAAGCATCACAATGATGGAAGCATCACAATGATGAAAGCATCATAATGATGAAAACACCATAATGATGAAACATCATAATGATGTTTCTTTGGTGGAATTGGTTTTCATTTCCCCTAACAACCTGAATTGGTTTTCAATATAAGACCCTCAGCTGTAGCTCGAATCACAAAGTTGTCTTCATGAAAGTTGTTCTTTAATTCCTTAACTACAACATATCCAAATTTGAGAGCCATCAGATCAGTACAACTCTAGAAATTCAGGTACGACGAGTGATTGTTCATCATTTGTCTGTCAACACGGCAGACCTGTTGTGAGCTTCAAAAACTCCATTTTCTCTTGCTTAGATCAACATACTTTCTTCAGCGAAGTTGTTCCTTAACTTGTGAACTACAACATATCCAAAATTGAGATCCCTCGGAGCTGTATAACTCAAGAAATTCAGGTATGATGAATGACTGGTTATTATTTTTCTGTCAACCCGTCAGATTTGTTGTGAGCTTCGAAACTCCATTTTCTATTGTTCAGATCAGCATGCTTTCTTCATTGAAGTTGTTCCTCATCGTCTCTTTCATAACATATCAAAAATTCAGAATGAACTAATGGTTAAATATTTCCAGATCTTCGAAACATCACAGCAGCTTCGAAATCTGCAAGAATCCGACTGTCATGCTTGGAGCTTCAACACTTTAATTTCCGTGGCTCAAACAGAAATGGTTCCTTCTTGAAAGTTGTTCATCTGCTCAAGAACTAGAGGGTGTCCAAAATTCAGCTCCATTGGAGAGAAGCAGCAGCTGCAAAAATTTGATAGAGAAAAGGAGGCGAAGCTTTGTTGGATTTCTAGGCTGGGGAAGATTCCAGTTTTTGTAGCAACTTCAGTACTGGTGAATTGCTTGTATTTTTGTCCATAACTAAATTTTGGACTTTGAATTATTATTTGATCTGTCATAATATGTTTGGGAACATATATAAGTGAATAAATAAGAAGGAAGATTTTGGGCCCTTGTGGGTGTAAAACAAAAAATGTTTAGGTTTTGTGAACAAAATTTGTTTATTTGGAGCAAGGTTTTGTGTTGAAGCTTTGTAGGTGAAGCTTTGGTGTTGAAGCTTTCTAGGTGAAGCTTTGATGGTGAAGCTTTGTAGATGAAGCTTTGTAGATGAAGCTGTCTAGGTGAAGCTTTGATGGTGAAGCTTTGATAGTGAAAGGATGTAGATGAAGCTTTCTAGGTGAAGCTTTTTTAGGTGAAGCTTTGTAGGTGAAGCTTTTTTAAGTGAAGCTTTGGGCCCTTGTGAAGCTTTGGAGGTGAAGCTTTTCGGGTGAAGCTTTTTTGGGTGAAGCTTTGTGGGTGAAGCTTTTTAGGTGAAGCTTTGTGGGTGAAGCTTTGGAGGTGAAGCTTTTCGGGTGAAGCTTTTTTGGGTGAAGCTTTGTGGGTGAAGCTTTTTAGGTGAAGCTTTGTGGGTGAAGCTTTGGAGGTGAAGCATTTCGGGTGAAGCTTTTTGGATGAAGCTGTTTTTTTTTTTTTTTTTTTTTTTTGGCGCTTGACACGGTCTTCATTTGCTTGTTTTGTAGTGACTGTGGAAGACGGATTGCTTTCTGATTGAGAAGGGTTCCGGCATCGCTTTGCACCATCTTCATGTGGGTAATATAGGAACTTCCTTATGTTTTGATCATGCATGTAGTGATAGAATTTGTTTCTTCTTATTGTAGATGTCAGAGCCTGGAAGTTCTAGTGATGAGGGCTCTTCTAGCTTTAGCTCTAAGTCTGAGTCTGCAATGTCGGAGTCTTCAGGGTCTTTGTTAGAGTCCGGTACTAGAGAAACATTGGATGATCTTCCCAACCGTCAAACTTTAGCTATTGCTAGTTCTTCCTCCATGGCGTTGGGTGAGGGGGTTGTTTTTAATGCCATACCCATAGTTCGCTCTGAGTTCACAGCAGACCATCTAAAGAATAACTTGTTAGATAATGAGAAGCAGGTTGAGGCGCTAAGGCAGTCATGTAATATCTCTCGTAGTGTAGGGATACGTTTGGTACATGATGAAGAATGGCCTTCTGAGCCTCCCCAGGGTCATGTTATGTTCTACACCCAGATATTACTGACTTTAGGGGTGAGACTACATTTACATCCGTGGTTGCAAAAGATGTTATCTTTGATCGGATATGCACCTGGGCAACTCAATCCTGGTTTCTGGGATACTTTGATTGGATTTTATATCATTTGGATGGAGTGTGGGTTGTGTGAGCCTTCCTTCCATCAGTGGCGTTACTGTTACAAGATGCGCCCAGCAAAATCATGCACTGGTTATGCCGAGTGTGCATGTCGGAGTGAGAGAGAGCGTATTGTGTATGGTAAGAAAAAGGCATACTACACATGGAAAAACCGTTGGTGCTTTCTGTATAATGATTGGGAGTATGATAAGGGTGTCACGCCTGAGCGACGTGTGCTTACTCACTTCCAGACTGTAGGTTGTAACGTATCAACCGTTCGTACTATTTGCTATTTGTTGTGGTCTTTTCTTGCTTCTAACACTTTGCTTCATGTAGTGACGCGGGGCACCATCCAACTGTTTGGGCAGGAGCTATCTGACATAGAGAAGGTGTTGAGGGTGCCCAAAGAGGATAGACACTTAAGCAAGCTACGACCCTTATTTCGTCGGTACGGTTTCCAACCCTTAGTTTCCGAGAGCCCGGGACGATCGAGTAAGTTGTATCCTTCATGTAAACTTAGCTCAATTCCTTACTTTATTTGGAAAGTTGTATTTCTTATTTTGATTTTCCTTATGCAGTGGAGAAGGTAAGCAAGAAAACAGGGACTAGCACCCATAAAAGGAAAGCACCAGTGTTAGTTCCTTCGGAAGACATCCTACCGCATAAGAAAATTCATAAGTTCCGAGGGGAACCATCCGTTAGACCTAAGTCCCAAGATGGGGTCCTTAAGGGGCCTGCCTTTAGGAAGACTGGAGTCGAGGCCGTTGATAATGCTGCTGCCGTAGTTGCAGGAGAAGGGAGCCGACTGTTGCCTCATCCTCTTACTATGGAGCACACTGTCCAGGAAAGTGATCCTGGTTCCCGCCATGAGGGGAAAGGCAAGGAAAGAGCTGGCAGTGTCCCGTGGAAAGACTTGAGGGTTGCCACGCGGCCAAAGGATTTTGGGGATATCAACAATTGCTTGGCAGGGCGTCGATTCGCCTTCGATGAGCTCGGAGAGCCCTTAGCTAAGGATGAATCGGATTGCGACCGGATGTTGAAGCTGTCTTCATATGTGAGTGTTACTTTGTCATTTCCTTACTTTTTCCTCTTTATTATCATTATTGAGGTAGTGATGATCGTCTTGCCATGCAGGTCATGGCCGAGTATCACGACAGACTGCAAGAGGTTGAGCGGTACAAGGCAAAACTGAAGGAGAATAAGCAGCTTGTGGACGAGGCCCGAAGGAATAAGGGACTTTTGACTCAGGCTCTCCAACTGAAGGACGAAACCATGGAGAGCTTGAAAAGGCGAAATGGTGAGAACCTAAGGCTTAAGAAATTGTTTGAGGCAACTAAAAAACAGTTGGAGGTGGCTACCTTGGAAGCATCCAAGGTTAGGGGAGAATTGGATGGTGCCTTAGTTGAGAATTCTTAACTGGAGAAGAGCATTCCAACTGAAAGGGAGGCTGCTGTGCAAGAATACTTAAGTTCTTCGACCTTTCATCTTGCTATTAAACCCTACTGTGCTCAAGAAGCTCGCTTTGAAAAAAGGAAATGGATGGCCGTCCTTGATCGTTATGATGATGGGAGCATTCTTCGAAAATACCACGAAGATATAGATGAGCATCATCGAAAGGGCGAGACATTTGTCCTTGCTGTTGATCCTAGCAGCGAAGATGAGTCTGATAATGAAGGTAGTGCTGATGCACAGACTCAGCATGGTGAAGAGGATCTTGGGGATGCAGAGGATGATGGTAGGACGCGGAGTGATACTGCCAGGGGTTCGGCTTCAGATGAGAATGAATAGCAGTGTCTTTACTATCTGCATGTATTCTGGATGTAGTAGTCTGATGTGTGTATAACATGTGCCCATGTTATAAGCTTGAGAGTTTTGGATTTTAGGTGTTTATGAGTGTTTGCACTATTATTAATGCATGTTTGGCTATGTATGAATAGATCTATTGTTTGGATATAAGCCATTGTTTGGTTGTTCCTTTCTTTGTATAGTCTTGTCGACACATACTTAGATTTTGTTTCGTGTTGGATATATCTGCTTTGAGGTTTCAACACTTGAGTGTTCCCTTGCTAGGAATGTAAAAGAGTGAGGGCTGAGTTGGCTAAATTACCTCTTTATTGAATTCATTGCCAAATGGCCTTCATTACATAGGATGCCGAACGGCTATAGCTCAACACTTGTACATCGTGAGTCTATTTGTAGTAGTACTTCAAGTGATCAGCGTTCCATGGATGGCCAAGGGTCTTGCCATCGGAGCTTCTAAGTGTGTAAGAGCCAGGGCGACTGATGCCAATGACTTCATACGGTCCATCCCAGTTTGGACTAAGTGTGCCTTCACTCGGGACTCTGTCGCAGAGTAATCTTTTCTTTAAGACCCAGTCTCCTATTTTGAAAGAACGAAGCTTGACCCTAGAGTCATAATAGTTGGAGATGCGCTGCTTGTAGGCGACATTCCTCAAGTGAGCTTGGTTTCTGTGTTCCTCGACTAAATCCAAGTTGAGGGTGAGTTGTTTGTCATTTTCACTTTGAATGTAGTTCTGGACTCGGAATGTTGCTTGCTCGAGCTCAACAGGGACAACCGCCTCTGTGCCAAAGGCAAGTGAGAATGGAGTTTCTCCTGTTGAAGTCCGATATGAAGTGCGATATGACCAAAGAACTTGGGGTACAAATTCTGGCCAACAGCCTTTAGCTTTGTCCAAGCTGGTTTTCAAAGTGCGCTTGATTATTTTGTTGATGGCCTCAACTTGTCCATTAGACTGGGGATGAGCTGGAGAGGCAAAGCATAAGTTGATGTTGAACTTAGAGCAGAACAACCTGAACTTCTTGTTGTCAAACTGTCGCCCATTGTCAGTGACTATCGCATTGGGAATGCCGAATCTACAAAGGATGTTCTTCCACACGAAGTCTTCTATCTTTGCCTCAGTAATGGTTGCCAAGGGTTCTACTTCGGCCCACTTTGTGAAGTAGTCCACTGCAACGACTGCGTAACAGACTTTGCCCTTCCCTGCCGGCATTGGGCCGATCAAATCAAGTCCCCACTGGGCGAAGGGCCAAGGGCTGATCATAGGAGTAAGAGGCTCTGGAGGGGAATGAGGAATAGTTGCATATCGTTGACATTTGTCACATGAGCGGGATACTTTGATGGCATCCTGGTGGAGTGTTGGCCAGTAATATCCTTGGCGAAAAGTCTTGTGTGCTAGGGACCGAGATCCAGCATGATCTCCACAGACTCCCTCATGTATTTCCCGAAGGACGATTTCCGCCTCGGCAGGCGTAAGACACCTTAAGTATGGCAGGCTAAAACCTCGCTTATAGAGTTGATCATTGATGATCAGGTAGCGGGTAGACTTGTATCGAATTTGCTTAGCCTGAACTTTATCATTTGGGAGGGTGCCATGAGCAAGGAAATTATAGATCGGGGTGATCCAACTATCCCCCTGTTGTAAGTTGCATACTTCTGCGGCCATGGTGCTTGGTGTTGCCAACAGTTCGACATGAATTTTTCTTCCAATCTTGTCTTCCACAGCTGAGGCGAGGCGAGCCAGGGCGTCTGCATGACTGTTTGCCGCTCGAGGAACTTGGGTGATCTGGTAGTGGAAGTGCTTGAGCAAAAGTTGTGTTTGCGCAAGATATGCTGCCATGGAGCTGTCCTTAGCATCAAAGTTGTTGGTAACCTGGTTGACCACTAATTGGGAGTCACTGAAAATATCAATTTGTTTAACCCCGAGGTGTTTGGCCAAACGTAATCCTGCCAGAAGGGCTTCATACTCGGCCTCATTGTTTGATGCCTTGAATTTGAAACGAAGAGCATACTCCATTGCTACTTTGTCGGGCGTAGTCAAGACTAGTCCCGCTCCACAGCCCTGTTGGTTGGATGAGCCATCAACATACAGACTCCATGCTGAGGTCGTTGATTCTACCTTCTGAGCTTCCGGGGGTAATGAAGCCACTGCTTCAGGTGTAGAAGCAATGTCAACCGGATATGTGAAGTCGGCAATGAAATCTGCTACTGCTTGACCTTTTTCGGCTGGTTTTGGTTGGTAGGAGATGTCAAACTCACCCAATGCTATCGCCCATTTGATCATTCGCCCAGACGTGTCAGGACTCTGGAGTATCTGTCGAAGAGGGTGATTGGTAAGCACGATGATGGCGTGTGCTTGGAAATAAGGGCGAAGTTTCCGAGCAGACATGACCAATGCTAGAGCTAATTTCTCAATGTTGGAGTATCGTGTCTCCGCATCTTGTAGGGCTTTGCTAGCGTAGTAGATAGGTCGCTCAATATTCCCATCCTTTCGAATGAGAACGGAACTTACGGCTGAAGCTGATACCGATAGGTAGATAATGAGAATGTCTCCTACCTCGGGCTTGGAGAGTAGAGGGGCTTTACTCATGTACTCCTTGAGGTTTTTGAATGCCTCAGCACATTCATCAGTCCATGTAATGTACTTCCTACTTCCCTTAAGTGCTTTAAAAAAGGGAGCACATTTGTCTGTGGCCTTAGAAATGAACCTGGTTAAGGCTGCCACCTTGCCAGTAAGGCTCTGGATGTCCTTTGAAGTTACCGGTTCCTTCATGTCGAGGATTGCTTTGATCTTCTCGGGATTAGCTTCAATGCCTCGTTGGCTAATCATGAAACCTAAGAATTTGCCAGAGCCTACGCCGAAGGCACATTTGTTGGGGTTTAACCTCATTCGATACCTCTTCAAAATAGTGAAAGTTTCAGATAGGTTGGTGATGTGTTGGTCAGCATGTTTGCTCTTGACTAACATATCATCAACGTAAACTTCCATGCTCTTCCCAATCTGCTCGGCGAACATTGAGTTGACTAGTCTCTGATAAGTCGCTCCTGCATTCTTTAGGCCGAAAGGCATGACTTTATAGCAGTATAGTCCTCTGTCGGTAGTGAAGGCTGTGTGTTCTTGATCCGAAGGGTTCATGAGGATTTGGTTGTATCCTGAGTAAGCATCCATGAAGCTCAGGAGTTCACACCCGGCCGTAGAGTCTATAAGTCTGTCAATAAGAGGAAGAGGGAAGCTATCTTTCGGACACCCTTTGTTTAGGTCGGTGTAGTCAACACACATTCTCCACAAGACCTTTTGAAGCAAAAGACTTTCTTTGGTCGGATTTTTCTTAACAAGGACCACATTTGCTACCCATGTCGGGTAATTGACTTCGCGGACAAAGCCTATGCCTTTGAGTTTTTCAACTTCTGCTTTCATTGCCTCGTATCGTTCAGCGTCATAAGATCTTCGCTTCTGTCTCACCGGCTTGATCTTGGGGTCAATACTCAAACGATGACAGATGACATCGGGAGAGATGCCTGGCATGTCCTCGTATGACCAGGCGAAGACTTCAGTGTTCTCTTTCAAAAAAGATATCAATGTTAACCGAAGGGGTGGTGACAATGTGGTGCCAATCTTCACCATGCGATCTGGATAATCTCTTGAGATAGGTACCTTCTCCAACTCTTCAGCAGGTTGGGCTTGCTGGGTGAAAGAGTCATCTCGAGGATCATCGGGTTGATTGTTGCTATCAGGAAGATCCAAGTTCGCTTCATCTAGGCTGGTCTTTGTGACTTGGTCATGTACAGACAGGGTTTCCTTGGGTCCGGGCAAGTGTTGTTGCTTAACTGAAGTGTTGTAACATGATCGTGCACTAAGCTGATCTCCTCTGATGTAGCCGTTGCCATGGGGGGTTGGAAATTTCATCAACAGCATATGCGTGGATACCATAGCCTTGAGATCATTGATGCCTGTGTGCCCAAAGATGACATTGTATGCCGTTGGGCAGTCAACCACTAGGAAGTTAGTGGTAATGGTAGCCGTGTAAGGGCCTGTACCAATAGTAAAGGGTAAATGTATGCTCCCTAAGGGTTGCACGATATCACCGGAGAAGCTTATCAGAGGAGAAATCGAGCGATCGAGCAAGTGTTCAGCTACACTGAGCGCCCTGAAAGCTTCGGCAAACATGATATTGACCGAAGCCCCTGTGTTTACGAGGATTCGTCGAACATCAAAGTTGGCTATGTGAGCCTCCACGATCAATGGGTCGTTATGAGGGTAGATGATGCCTCTTTCTTCCTCAGGGTAGAAACATATCGGATCCCAGTTAGGTTTTTGATACTTCCCTCCCCTGATGTCTTCCACGTGAAACACTTGGTGACCAGGCCTCAGACTTCGTTCACTGTTTTTCATGGCCCTATTGGAAGATTCAGATATGGGTGTGCCGCCGCTTATGGAATATATGACATTCACCTGGCGTTGGTTACGGTTATCCCTTTGAGGGTGAAGAAGGAATTGATCAATTTTTCCTTCTCGTGCCAAAGCTTCAATACGATCACGGAGGATGATACATTTCTCGCTATCATGGCCGTTATGCTCATGGTAGCAACAAAACGTGCCCGCGTTATTCGGGGGCGTGTAATCTGGGTGCCTCGGCTTTGGTTTTGGTATCAGGTGAGCTATGCTGGGGTAAATGGCCGCGCATGTGGCATTCAAGGGCGTGTATGTCTCATACCTTGGGGTAGGGGGTATCTTGACGCGGGTTTGACCCACTGCATTGACTGCCTGGGGGCGAGCGTTATTGTGGCGATACCCTTGGTTATCGGGATAGTGTCCCTTACTCTTTTTACTGAAAGGAGAGTGGTGAGGATGGAAATCCTTCCTCTTGCCTTGAAATTGATATGTCTGTTGATTCGGTGAAGCATTATGCAAGGCATGGGGAGGTGCCACTGCTGTTTGGGAAGTCGAGGTCTTCTCATTTAGGTGAGTCTGGCTTCCACCTCCCACTTGTTGATAAATGATGGTTGTAGGGGGTTTCTCCTGATATGTCTTTGCCTCGGCGGAGGCATGGTTATAAGCCTGCGCCATCACCTCAGAGTAAGTCTTCCAAGTATTGGCATTGATCATGTATTTAAAGAAACAATCACGTAGGCCTGCCGTGAAGGCTTTGAGGGCAGTCTTGTCATCTGCCTCGGCACACCGGGAGTATTCATGGCTGAAGCGGCCAGCATACATACGTAATGACTCGTCTGGCTTCTGGCGGATAGTGTACAAGTCATCTGCAGAGTGCAAGCGATCGGTTTGGAAAATGTGTTGGGAAACAAATAGTTTCCTCAATTCCTCAAATGAGTCTACCGTCTCAGGTGTAAGACGACAATACCAATTTAGAGCTCCACCAGAGAGGGTGGAGGGGAAGAGAAGACATCGCTCTTCGTCGGTGTGCATCCGATATGCCATGATGGACTCAAAGAGGTTAAGGTGCTCAATCGGGTCCTCTTTTCCAGTATAAAGTTGCAAGCCAAGCTTTTGCTTTGTCTTTGCTTGAAGGGGGTGTTGAGGATCCTCCTTGTAAGAGGGCCAGGCCTGGGTTGGTTCCAGTCAGGTATTTCAGCCTGACGTTCAGCCTTCAACTTGTTTACTTCCTCAAGAAGTTGTAGGACAAGGGGGTCCTGAGCGGAGTTATGTGTCACTGGAGCTTTCTTTCGTAAATCTCCATCTCCTCTTGGAATTAGGAAGGTTTGATCAAGGGCATGTGATTTTTCCCTGGACTCGCTGTACTGGCTTCCAGGGTATGTCTGTCGGAACACCTCTGAGTCCCCTGTACCCTCATGTCTCTCTGGGACTTGTTGCCCCTTCCCCAAATTGGTGGCCGGCTTGGGCCGTGGCAGGGGACCGAGTCTCTCAGAAATCCTTGGGTCATTAATCTTTGAGCTTATATGGATGGAATTCTCTCGACGTTGCTTCAGGAAATCCCGACAATCGCGAAAGACGGCTTTCGATCCTTCTGCCCCTTCAGTAAAGAGGTGTCTCCCTCCACTTCTCATGGTTCGGGTCGAAGCAACTGGGTTAAGAGAAGCCTCATGTTGATTATCAAGTCGAGGGGTAATCTGTTCCCTATCAGGGATATCTATGTCGAATGCATGTGACCCTCCATGTTGGAGGGCACCCAGTTGATGGTTGACTTCCACGGGGGCAACAAGCTCGCGTGTCTGAGCTTGCCTAGCTTCGTGGAGTGTCTCGAAGAGCTTCTCATATTGCTCCTGGAGGACCTCATTCCTCATTGCTATCTTGTTGTTCTGAGCTTCCAACTCATCGACTTTAGCTTGAAGAAGAACTCGTTTTCCTTCCTTCTTTCGTTGTTTCGCACTATGTGCAAGGGGGGTGTCATTATGTGTGCTGTGGCTTCCTTCGCTTCCCATGTTGGAGAGGGATGCCTGGTCAAAAGAAAGTGTACGAATGATAGAAACCAGCTTGACACAGCTAAAGAGAGTAGGAATAAGTGTCGTTTCCCACAGACGGCGCCAAATGTTAATGCACAAAATCAGCGAAGACTTTGGTACAACAGAAAGTGTCAGGTTTTGTGACCTTCGCTTGGTTGCTTCGGTCACTAGTGAGGATAAGTACGTAAATGAATAGAGACAGAGAAGCAAACACAGGATGTACGTGGTTCACCCAGATTGGCTACGTCCACGGAGTAGAGGAGTTCTTATTAGTAGTGAAGGGCTTACACAAGTACAAAGGATCAAGCTCTCAATTTAGTGAGTTCTTGTGAATGATTTAACACAAATGGCATTAGGCAATATTGTGGGGGAATGACCCCTATTTATAGAAAAACTTGTAGCTTTGTCACATTGACATGTGTCATGTTGTGATTGGTTCTTGATGTCGACACGTGCTGCGCTCTGATTGGCTTCTAATCTTGACACGTGTCGAGTAGTGATTGGCCTCCTGGTCGGAGGGGAACTCTTCTGGGTCCTTGACAGTATAGCGTTGGCCGGTGCTCGGTAGTTTCGGGATTGGTCAAGTATGGTACAAACATCGTCTATGCCTACTGCTTTTCTATGCTTCATTTTCTTCAAAGCTACAACCACTTCTTCCTTCCGGATTCTACGATAAAAATAGTAGTTTCTACACTCTTCTGAGTTACTCAACTCCCCTAAAGAAGCACTCATTTCATGTCCTTCATTGAAAAGATTATGAAAATAACCTTTCCATCTGTCTTTAACCGCGTTCTCTGTAGCAAGAACATTTCCATCCTCATCCTTGATGCACCTCACTTGGTTTAGGTCCCTTGTCTTCTTTTCCCTTGCTCTAGCTAGTTTATAGATATCCAACTATCATTCTTTGGTATCTAGTCACTTATACATATCGTCATAAGCCGCTAACTTAGCTTCTCTCACAGCTTTCTTCGCCTCTTGCTTCGCTTTTCTATACCTTTCACCATTTTCATCGGTCCTATCCTTGTATAAGGCTTTACAACATTCCTTCTTAACCTTCACCTTTGTTTGTACCTCCTCATTCCACCACCAAGATTCCTTTTGGTGTGGGGCAAAGCCCTTGGACTCTCCTAATACCTCTTTTGCTACTTCTCGGATACAACTAGCCATGGAATCCCACATTTGGTTAGCTTCCCCCTCTCTATCCCACACACACTGGGTGATTACTTTCTCTTTGAAAATGGCTTGTTTTTCTTCTTTTAGATTCCACCATCTAGTCCTTGGGCACTTCAAGTCTTGTTCTTTTTTCTCACTCTTTTGATATGTACATCAATCACCAACAAGCGATGTTGATTAGCCACGCTCTCTCCTGGTATAACTTTGCAATCCTTACAAGTTATACGATCCCCTTTCCTCATTAGAAGAAAATCTATTTGTGTTTTTGACGACCCACTCTTGTAGGTGATCACATGTTCTTCTCTCTTCTTAAAAAAGGTGTTGGCTAAGAAGAGATCATGTGCCATTGCAAAATCCAAGATAGCTTCCCCATCCTCGTTTCTCTCCCCAAAACCATGGCCACCATGAAAACCTCCATAGTTGCATGTCTCCCTGCCCACGTGTCCATTTAAATCTCCTCCTATAAATAACTTCTCCGTCTGAGCAATTCCTTGCACCAAGTCTCCAAGGTCTTCCCAAAATTTCTCCTTCGAACTCGTATCCAACCCTACTTGAGGTGCGTACGCACTAATCACATTGATAAGTTCTTGTCCTATTACAATCTTGATTGCCATGATTCTATCTCCTACCCTCTTGACATCTACAACATCTTGTGTCAAGGTCTTTTCCACGATGATGCCAACACCGTTTCTCGTTCTATTTGTGCCCGAATACCATAGTTTAAACCCTGAGTTTTCTAGATCATTTGCCTTACGACCAACCCCTTAGTTTCTTGTAGGCACATAATATTTATCCTTCTCCTCACCATAACTTCCACTACTTCCATAGATTTTCCCGTCAAGGTTCCTATATTCCACGTTCCTAAACGCATTTTGCTCTCTTGAATCTACCCTTCTGTCCTAGTTCTTCACCCTCCCCCGTCTAATAGGATCAAAGTACTTCTTTTGTGTGTCCCGTGTAAAGTTGATAGGAGCATATGCTCCCAAACAACTTTGAGTGGAGTCGTTCGAAAAGAAGTTTCTATGGCCCCCTTGCTCATTTAACACTGCATCCGGGTGCCGATGGAGATACAGCGACCCTTGCTCACTTATCACTGTGCTAGGGCCACACAGCGCGCCACTTACGGGTGACGCCCTAGCTTTAGCGCAATTTCGTTCTGGATTCATTTTCATAAGGATTCGACGTAGTCATGGAGTGCCGGCTGTCGACTACCTGACGCACTCCCCCTCCTCTTTTATCCGGGCTTGGGACCGGCAATGTAAGATAAACTTACACAGGCGGAGTTACTTACTATTTACTACTACTATTTAATAGTATTATTCTTACAATAAACGAGACTTATTAAGCTCGAATCTTGTTTGTTTGTAACATACTTAGAGCTACTGTTTGTATCATATTTAGGGCCTCCGTATTTAGATCTCGTATAAATACTCAGAGAACTCAAATGTAATTATGTAATAAATAAAGGAGGCAAATATGTAATAAGTGAGGAGCCCTTATTCTATAAAAAGGACTCCTCACCCTCACAATGGGGGAGGCCTCACATCTCCTAAACAAAGCTCTCTCTCTCTCACAATCCTCTCACAAATAGAGAAATACAATATCAGTGTGAACGTAGCCTAAACATTGGGGTAAACCACGATACATCTGGTGTTCTTTACTTTCTTGCAGATTCACAGTCGGATTTACGTTGTTCCAAGACCACTCCAATTTTGTGCATCAACATTGTTAATGACGAGTTTAATACTACGATATTATTCTATTCAAAATTGAAAAGAAAATATGTAGACTTCAGCACAATATTATAAAATCTTCATTCTTTATTATTTTGGTCGGGAAGAGATCCTCAATTATTGGAATAGCTAATCTATGTTTTTGTAATTCTTTAAGGATCAGTTCTCTAATAAACATATTAAAATCGATAGTTAATCTTTTTGTTAGCCGTCTTGGTGGTGTTGTTTTATTATTTAGTAATCCCTAATTATATGTGTATCGACAGATGAGATCCTGACGCATTTACTAATACACCCCTAATATCGTACTAATTAAGCGCAAACATCATATGGAGAGCTTGCACAAGTAGACACGTATTTAACAGTGTTGCTCAAGCCGTTAGGACTTAGGACTAATATGGTGCGACGACTAAGCATCAATAATCATTCAAATAATTTCACAAACCAAGTCAAACAGTTAATTGACATACTAAGTGGCATAAGATTATAAAAGATCATTGCCTTAATCCTTTCAAGATAATCATTCTTTAAAAAGACTCTACGTCATTCTTCAAGACTAAACTTAGACACTAAAGATCGTCCGGTTCACACTATAACTTGCCTTTTTTTTTTTAACTTTGTGTCCTACAAATCAATGTTTTCATTGGAAGATAACAGTTTTTTCCATTGGTCTTTGTGAGAAATTAAAATGACCAAAATACCTTCAAACTAATGGGTCGGATCTCTCATGTCTAAGAGGTTCATATACAGTCGGTTAATTTGCATGTTAGCTTGGAGAATGGTTCAAGTAGAATGCAAATAAAGTTTAATAGTAATCTTCCTAGGTTTACAACACCTACAAGGTACGTTGCCCACTAAAATCTAAGGTCCAATACATTCATCAGAGTGATTCATTGAGCATTTGAGAGTCCATAGTCAGTGCAACAATGGTGCCTTTTACTCTTTGAGGCTTTTCCTTGTTTTGCAAGCTATCTTAAAGAATTTATTGGACGTGCGTAATTGTGTTCCAACAGATATAATTAATCATAATTTAAATTACATATCCAAAAATTGAAAAATAATATAATTGTGTTCATTATGTTGAAGTCGAGTTACTCGTATTTGGGTAGAACTCGCCCAAGTAATAGAAATAGTAAAACTCAAAAAGGTAAAATGATAAATAACAAAAGACGCACAAACGACTACAAAACTCGCATCATTAAAGTTAAAAGCATAATATCTAACTAATCCCCAAAAACAAAAACTAAAAACAAATGAAAGCCTAAGTGAGTGGCATATTCTATGAGATATGCGTTTTGGCCTTTTATTCTAGTTGCGAAATCCAATAACAGGTACTTTTAAAAAGCGATTCGATCTCGTGGGGCCGAAGACTTCTTGCCTCACATCTTCTGTTGTCCTCAATCTCTCCCCGTTCTCCTCATTCCTTCTTATTATGCACCCATCCTTTTAATTTTCTTTATTTTGAAAGCAATCTATTCATGATTATATCAGTTACAAAGTTGTTCAAAAGTTGATTCCATTTGCACCCAGAAAAAGAAAAACCATCAACTCTTCCCTACTCTCTCTTTCGTCTAATTCAGATATTCCGAGACGTTTAATGATAATTTTGTTGTCAGCTTTTATAAAAGAAATGAGATATAATAGTGGATAAATGAGAGCAGGTCCACCTGTTTAGCCATGACATAGGCAGAGAGAAGAAGGATGGTAGTTGCTACTCAAAATTAGTTTTTTCCTTCTTTTTTTTTTAACAAACGATATTTCTATACTAAGGGAAAAAAGAGGATGAACTAAGCCTTATAATAGGCTAACAATAATGTGGTTCAAATTCGCTTTTGACTAGAATCGAATATAAGGCATCTAATTTACAAGTGAAAAGAAATACTACTAGACTATAGTCCTAAGTGACTATTTTTATTTTTATTTTCCTTTTAAATGCATAATTAAACTATTAACAACTATTAAATGGGTTAGATACAATGATTCGTTTTGAAAAAGCTTTTTAGATTGTGCAATGTGTTCTTATCTGATCTTTTATGTTCCTCTAGATTCTCCATATATAGCCTTTAAACAATCAAACTATATCCTCTACCAATACCAAACATCGCATGATGAGATAGAGACTTTTCTCTCCAAACTCCCTCTAGCTTTTCTCCCGACTACAAACCCAAGATTTGTTCTCAGTCGCCGCCTCGTGCTTTTGCTTAGGGTCAATGGCAGCCCACTACCTCCTATCTCCTCCTCCTTCCCTCCTTTCACCTCTGCCACTCCTCTATCCCCCTCCCATCCTCTCATCTGCCCTCCTTCCCTCTTGCTGCATGCTAGCCCCCTCCCCTTTCAAGCCTTCCTCTCCATTTCCTTTTTCTCCTCCTTCTCTGTTTCTCTTTTTTTCCTGTGTTGCTATACTTCGAATTTACTTTGGCTTTCCTTAAGCTTTGTCTCAGTTTTCTTGAACTTTATCTCAATTTTCTTGAGCTTTGTCCCCAGTGCTTGTCTCAGGTCGAAGCTTTTGTGCACCTCTTTGGCTTCGATGCTTCTTTCCGTCACGTGTCCTCAACTACCAACCAACCACCTCTACTTAGCTCGGGTGCTTTTCCTTAGCGACATGTTTGGATTTCGGGTGGCTGTTAAAGTGCCATTTGCACTTTTGGCAGGATTATGGAAGCGCTCACTGCGCAGGTGGCTCACTCACCCCCATTTTCCGTTGATCCTATTGCTCCATTTAGTTCGTTCCCTTGGTGCTGGTGGCCTTGCGATGGAGGCGCATCTAACTTGGTGGTGGTTGCTAGTTTCCTCTTTATTTTTAGGGTTTTTGTTGTTTTTTCAGCTAGGTCCTTTTTGGCCCTTATGTTGTATTTGCTTTTCCTTGTTGGGTTTGTATTTAGTTTGAGAGCTGCCTTTTAGGCTCTCTTTTCCCTATACTAATCTTTTCATTTAAGGAAAACTAATGAAAAAGACTTCAAATCTTTGCATTTTAATAAAAAAAATCATTCGCCAACTTTATTTAATAATAAGGACAAAAGAATAAAGAAACCCAACTTGCGCTAGGCGCGTCACATCCCCCCCTCCCCCACCCCTTTTCCATACTCCACTTTTTTCTCCCATTGTTAGCTACATTAATATATTTTTATTTATTTATTTTTTTTTTTTTTTTTTTTTTTGCTTAGAATAAGAAAAAGATTTCAAATTGAATTACATTCCCTAGTTTTATTTTTGTAGTGTTGTTTCCCACTAGTAGTCAAGACGACGAGAGATTTTTCAATGTACCTAGAACACGGGGTGATACACTACATGTCTCTATACAAGCGGTGAGATTCTTGTGTTAAAAAATTAATAACATAAATAATAAAATTTCCCACCCCTTACATAATAACACATGGTGTACCATTTGTGTTATGGGCACAAAGAAAAATGTCCCCAAGATGACACCCAAGCTTAAGAAATTGGATGGAGAGCTATATTTATTATTGTAGGTACGTAAAAAATGTGCAGGAATTTTAATTGGTAATTGAAAATAGCTTTTTAAATAAAATTACTGAGAACATAATCTTCTTAAGGTTTTGATCTAAAGGATTACTTATGGGTTCATCATTTTCGGCGCAATGGGTGCTTTTACAAAACCAAAAAAGGTCTAAGTTTCAAACCTTATGAAACTGAACCAAAACCAAGAATTAGGCACTATTTCCAAAACTAAACCAATAGGTGTAAACTATTTATGAAACTGGATTAAGAACTAGACAATATTTATGAAACATGACCAAGGACTAGACACTATTTATGAAAGTGGACCAATAACTAGGAATTATTTATGAAATCGGACCAAGAAAGAGATATTATTTATGAAACTGTACCATTTACTATACATTGTTTATGAAACTAGAAATAATTACTAGACACTATTCATGAAACATGACCAAGAACTAGGCATTATTTATGAAACTGGACCAATAAATAGTATAGTACCATTTAGTTTCATAAATAGTGTTCAGTTTCATAAATAGTGTCTGTGATGGACACACAGGTCGCGCATCAAGTCTTTTTGTTTTTAATTTTTTTATATTAAAATTGTGTCATTTTTATTAAATTTAAGTTCTATTATCCCTTTTATTAAAAAAAATAAGGGTTTTCATTAATATTTTAATTCTTTTTCATTAAATAAAGTTAGCGCATGATTTTTTGTTAAAATAAACTTAATCCAAACCTTTTTCATGAAAGTTTCTTTTTATTTAATGGAGGTAACTTAGCTTGACAAAAAAAAACACCAATCATCGCTATTGACACACCCCGACCGGAATCGAGGCATGCTAGCCGTCACGTGAGGGTGATGTAGCCATAAACGCAGTGCGGAACTGACAGTAATGTGAAAATGTGAGTAATTAAAAACCAACTAGCTAATTCACACTAGACAAGTAAATAAGTGCGAGTGGAGATGTTTAGAGTATAGCTACACATAATCAGAGTATAGGTAACCTAAGTGCAATCCAACAGGCTAAGTATTAATTATACAAGACATGAAAGAAAGAAAGTTTCTGAATTATTTAAAGTCAGTTAGAACCGCTGTAGAATCCTCACAAGCCACCAACACGAACTTCTACCGAGAACCTGGAGGGGAGCAAAACAGAAAACATGAGTAGGCAAAAACAAAGTTTTTCAAAACCATTTCTCTTTCCAAAAGTAATAACCCCTCACCGTAAAGCCCCATATAATTTCTCAAAAAATAGTAATACATACGTATGTAGAAATCATGCTCGAGAGTAATAAAAACCAAGTATATATCATGTCAAGTATCTCAACAATGAAATAAGTCAGTCAGGTGAAATAAATTAATAAAAATTATGTCAGCCGGAGTCACCTAATGTGACCTGTACGGCTGAACCTATAGCTCATCAAATATGCCTGCACACGAATCGGAACCACCTATTGTGGTCTGTACAACAGGGTTGGGTGTAAATAAGTATGTTCAAGTGTTACGATCACGTGAAGGCTGTGCAAATAATCGTAGGTCATCTACGAGTCGGAACCACCTAATGTGGTCTGTACGACAGGGCTATGCACCAAACTTGATCGAAGGTGAGCGTGTGGTGCGGGAGGTGAACATCACGTGAAGGACTATGTCCTGGCCACGGGCGGGAGCACTAACACCGAGGTGCAGGATAATGAGCTCTAAATGCATCTACGTATAATCACAACAATGCATTCCACTATCATCAATATATACTCAGTTGAAGCTTACTTGAGCGTCCGTAGTGTCAAGCAACAACATGCATATCTATACTAATGCATATTCTAAAATGTAATGCAATTGACATGGCATTTAAAATCGTAAATCCATTTAAAAAAAATTATGGGAAAATGTAGAGCATATATATATACATATATTGAAAACCAAAAACCCACTCACTGGTATGTAGCAAAGTCGTAACCCCCAAGTCTCACCTGGCTACACTCGTCCTCCGGGAATGTCTCACCTATATGCGAAACAACTAAATTAACCTTAAATCGAAAGTACATAACCAAAACTGTGTAATAACTTCACATACGTTGCTCAATTGAGGTGTTTGAATATACCATCCTGGCCAAGGCACGGCCATACGCGCCAACCATGCGTGGGCACGTGCCTGGCACGTTGGACAGAAACCCTAACAACGTTAGGGAATATTCCCTTAAATAGTATCATATAATGTTAACTTTACCTGACCCCATCAGTATATTCTGTCAAAGTTGACGGAATATGCTCCTTTCTTCTCCGATGCGTCGCCGGAATCCGTCGCCAACCGTCGTTGTGTCATCAGAAACTGGAAATTCTTAAAACCTTAGTTTCTACTTCCTTTCAACTCCAAAATTCACAATTTTTATATGGAATCAAAGCTCTCAACTAGGAGAATATAGCCGTACCTTTTTGAGGTCTTAAAATTGATGGAAAATGGTTGAAAAATCTTCGATATTCCGGCTAAGTCTGCAACTCGATAAACCCGAGTGTCCCGATGTTCAAACCACTCCAAAATTGTTCCAAGATACTAAGGAAGTTGTATGGGGACTACCACGAGTCTTAAATCCTTAGATAAATCCCATGATCGCGTCAAAGTACTTTAGCTCCTCGCCGGAGTTTATGGAATCTCGGATTCTCGAAGTCAAATCACCAAACAAAAGGTATCACCAGATTCTAGAGCTCGAGAGGAATAGGATTTTGGAAACATCAAGCTCGATCCGTATAGTTTTGGTTTAGTTTGAGGGTAAGTGCTCTTGGTTGTAAGGACGGAAGGAATTTTCGAGAAGAGAGGGGAGAGAAGAAGGTTGCACGTGTGCATATGTGTGTGTGTGGCTTACGGGATTGGGCATAGTAAAAGAAATAGGGTCCCTTATTGGGTAGTCGTGCAAGAGAGAGAGAGAGAGAGAGAGAGAGAGAGAGAGTTTAATTGGTCCCAAAAATGATAGCCCAAACACTACTTGAGTCCAAAGAGGTAGGAACCATTATAATAGGTGACTACGTGATGGGCAACCTTATAATGTATTTCTTTCCTATTCCACTTATTCATTCATAAAATTCTTTTTATTAGTCCGATTAGATCCTAATTCGTGTCGATGCGCTTGTAACGACGCGTACAATTTAATTACGTTAGCGAGAAAATAATTTAGAACTATATACGTACATCCACGTCACCAAACCAACAAGTGCATAACAGTCATTTTACATACATTCGGGGAGAAAATATATATTTATCCGAGACGGGTCATCACAGCTATCCTCTCCATGCTCATCAATTCTCGTTTTTTGAAAAGAAGATGCACAAGGTTACTAAAACAAAAAAATTATTTTAAATCGTTTTCAATTTTTTAAAATTGAAAAACAATTTAAAATAATTTTCAAATTTGAAGACTTTTATTTCATTTATTCTTCTTTATTTCTTCTCGTGCCTCTCCAACACCCTTATTCATTGCTCATATTCCTCTTATATTTTTCTCCAATCTCAAAAATAAAAAAATACAAATGAAATAACAAAGATCGGGCTATAATGGAATCACCTTTCCCCACCAACAAAGTACAACTGCAGATGTTGTTAAGGAAGATCAACTTTTTGAGGAGATTTATTGCTAATCTGGCAGGCAAGATCAAGCCGTTGACTCCTTTATTGAGATTAAAGAATCAAGATCAAGAAACAGTGCACATAAGTTGTGCATGCTGGGTCTCTCTCTTTCGCTACCTTCAAATCTTCTTTTAGGGCTTCCACAATTTCTTGATCTTCGTTAAGAACGCCGACAAAAATCTCATCGAAGGTATGAACAAACACGTCGGAAATGCTCAGTTTAATCGCAAGGTGATGCGCCAGTGCGCTTTCTAAAGAATCATGAGCCATACAACAACAACAACAACAACAACAACAAAGCCTTTTCCCACTAAGTGGGGTCGGCTATATGAATCCTAGAACGCCATTGCGCTCGGTTTTGTGTCATGTCCTCTGTTAGATCCAAGTACTCTAAGTCTTTTCTTAGAGTCTCTTCCAAAGTTTTCCTAGGTCTTCCTCTACCCCTTCGGCCCTGAACCTCTGTCCAGTAGTGACATCTTCGAACCGGAGCGTCAGTAGGCCTTCTTTGCACATGTCCAAATCACCGGAACTGATTTTCTCTCATCTTTCCTTCAATTTCGGCTACTCCTACTTTACCTCGGATATCCTCATTCCCAATCTTATCATTTCTCGTGTGCCCACACATCCCACGAAGCATCCTCATCTCCGCCACACCCATTTTTTGTACGTGTTGATGCTTCACCGCCCAACATTCTGTGCCATACAACATCGCTGGCCTTATTGCCGTCCTATAAAATTTTCCCTTGAGCTTCAGTGACCTATGACTGTCACACAACACGCCGGATGCACTCTTACACTTCATCCATCCAGCTTGTATTCTATGGTTGAGATCTCCATCTAATTCTCCGTTCTCTTGCACGATAGATCTTAGGTAGCGAAAACGGTCGCTTTTTGTGATCTTCGCTAGATTGCTCCGGTCATTAGTATGGATAAGTATATAAATGGATAGAGATAGGAAAGCTAACACAAGATGTACGTGGTTCACCCAGATTGGCTACGTCCACGGAATAGAGGAGTTCTCATTAATTGTGAAGGGTTTACACAAGTACATAGGTTCAAGCTTTCCTTTAGTGAGTACAAGTGAATGATTTAGTACAAATGACATTAGGAAATATTGTGGGAGAATGATCTCGTAATCACGAAACTTCTAAGTATCGGAGTGTGGTATCGTCTTGACGTGCCTTATCTGTCTCATAGGTAGCTGGGGCATCTTCTCTGGAAGTACTCTTCCTCCATCCAGGGGTGGTATCTTTAACTGGTGGAGATGCACAAGGTAATGTATCAATTTCACTTAAAGCTTACTTGTAGTTTCAGGCTTGGTCAAGCGCGATACAAACCATGTAGTAGGAGTCCCCCAAGTCGCCGAGCTAGGGGATCTGCTGAAAGAGGTGACAGACAAGGTAAGCAATCATAGCTCCGGCTGATTGTTCACAGTCTCCCTATCTTGCAGGCAGCATGAAGGATAAAGAGAAGAAAATGAGAAGAGATGATATGGGATACTTTTGCTTTTGAAGAAGTAACTTTCCACAGGCTTATTCTTGAACTGAGCTGGAGGGTTTTCTGGTTTCCTCCAGAGTATAAGGCCGACTGAAGAATTTGAGGGTCAAAACAAGTCCATCAAATCTAGAGTACGTTCGACCCTGCTGATATGGGATACTTTTGCTTTGACAGAGTAATGGATGTATCGGCACGTGTGCTGTTACGCTTGTCTCCACATGCTTCCTTGTATCCTTCCTTGTATCCTTCTCCCTTGCCCTATCTGTTCCTCAGGCAGATGCGGTATCTTCCCTGGAAGCATAAGATGTTGAAGATGAGTACTCGAGAGCAATGTCAGGTAAGTAATCAGGTAAGGTGTTTCAGGCAGTCAGTTCCTGGCTGGAAGCTTGATTCCAAGTACTGACTGATTGCTCTCTTTCTCCTTGTCTTGCAGGTAAGAACAAGGTCAAAGGAAAAGACAGGGAAAAAGCATGATATGGGATACTCTTGCTTTTAACCCTGATGATATGAGATATTCTTGCTCTAGTATAGCTTGTTTGCAGAGGTATTATCGGGGGGAAAGAAAGCTGAATATTTCGAAAGGCTTCGTTGGGAGTGCCCTCTCAGATATGAGGAAGGGTTGAGCATTTTTGCAGGTCTGCCTGTCCGTTGGGGATGGAGGTCGACATATATAGAAGTCTCCTTAACAACAAGTAGTAATGCTATTCATTTACCCTACTTGGTCATAGCACGATAGTGGGAGCTGTCAGCTTCACATGTTTTAACGCTGTCAGAGCACTTTGAAAAAGTGGTTTGTGGTATCTGGAAAGCTGATGTTGCGTGTGAAGATTACAGACAGCTTTATCCAAGGAGATCCGGCTCTTGAAGTTGGGAAAGTGTTGCCTCATCGGTTTTCGAACAAGCAATCCTATCGGGGATCTGGCTCTCGAGATTCGGAGAACGATGCCTCTTCGATTTTTGAGAAAGCAATCATGCTGGGGGTCTGGCTCTCGAGATTCGGAGAGCGGTGTCTCTTCGATTTTTGAGAAAGTAATCATGTTGGGAGTCTGGCTCTCAAGATTCGGAGGGCGGTGCCTCTTCGATTTTGGAGCAAGCAATCTTGTTGGGAGTGTTTTCTCGAATGTGAGTAAAGGTTAGGCATGTTTGCTAGTCTACCTTGCCACGAAGCATAGAGGTTGACACATAGGGACTTTCCAATTATCCAGCAATGGTACTGTTCCTTTACCCTCTTCGATTTTTGAGAAAGTAGTCATGTTGGGAGTCTGGCTCTCGAGATTCGGAGGACGGTGCCTCTTCGATTTTGGAGCAAGCAATCTTGTTGGGAGTGTTTTCTCGAATGTGATTAAAGGTTGGGCATGTTTGCTAGTCTACCTTGCCACGAAGCACAGAGGTTGACACACAGAGACTTTCCAATTATCCAGCAGTGGTACTGTTCCTTTACCCTTGTGGGTAATAATATGGTAGCTAGACCTTCAAAATTTATGTGTCTAAACTTTGTTAGTGTTGTTTCTTTGCTATTCTTTTACCCTTCTTGGTCAGAGCGATGTAGTGGGAGCTGCAAGCTTCACGTGTTCAACTTTGGCAGGGAACTTTGGCAAAGTTATCTGTGGTACCCATGAGCTACTGTTGCGTGTGGGAAGTGGGTGATTGAACAGTAAGACTCAGGTGCTTTCTACTTCACCAGAAGTCTTCGACCGAATGCCCATAATTTCCGCAAAGCTGAGTGTGCGTGTGACAGGTGCTAACAAGGCTGGAAAAGTAGGTGCCTCTTCGATTTCTGAGATCGGCCCTCGTGGTCTCTGAGCAGCCCAGCTTTTGAGAAAGCAAACGCCTCTTCGATTTCTGAGATCGGCCTTCGTGGTCTTTGCGCAACCCAGCTTTTGAGAAAGCAAACGCCTCTTCGATTTCTGAAATCGACCCTCGTGGTATCTGAGCAGCCTTGCTTTTGAGAAAGAAAACGCCTCTTCGATTTCTGAGCAGGCGCCTCTTCGATTTCTGAAGCTCCGTCGAGTGCAGATTTTTATAGGGGCTGGCATTAAGTTCCAAAGCACACTTGAATCTCCACCAGTAGAAGCTCCATTCTTGCACTTCTAAGATCTTGATTTGTCCGACCTCTTCTCTCTTCAACACCTTTGAAAATGTCTGGCCCCTCCGACCGTCATTTTGACTTGAACCTTGTTGAAGAGGCAGCCCCGCCTTCTCCTGACAACATATGGCGTCCATCATTCGTCTCCCCTACTGGTCCTCTTACCGTTGGGGATTCCGTGATGAAGAATGATATGACCGCTGCGGTGGTGGCCAGGAACCTTCTCACTCCCAAAGATAACAGACTACTTTCCAAACGGTCTGATGAGTTAGCTGTTAAGGATTCTCTGGCTCTCAGTGTTCAGTGTGCAGGTTCTGTGTCTAATATGGCCCAACGCCTATTTGCTCGAACCCGCCAAGTTGAATCATTGGCGGCTGAAGTGATGAGTCTCAAACAGGAGATTAGAGAGCTCAAGCATGAGAATAAACAGTTGCACCGGCTCGCACATGACTATGCTACAAACATGAAAAGGAAGCTTGACCAGATGAAGGAATCTGATGGTCAGGTTTTACTTGATCATCAGAGATTTGTGGGTTTATTCCAAAGGCATTTATTGCCTTCGTCTTCTGGGGCTGTACCGCGTAATGAAGCTCCAAATGATCAACCTCTGATGCTTCCTCCTTCTAGGGTTCTGTCCAGTACTGAGGCTCCGAATGATCCCCCTCCGGTGCCTTCTCTTTCTGGGGCTCTACCGACTGCTGAGACTTCTCCTAAGCAACCTTTGTGAAGGCTCCCTCTTGTTTGTTTATTTTGACTTATGTATATGTACATATTTGTAGCTTATCGAGGATATCAATAAATAAGCTTTCCTTCATTTCAACGTATTGTGTTAAATACACCAAAGCCTTCTTCGCTAAGTTCTTTGAATTTTCTTTTGTTGAAGCTTTGTGAGTGGAGCATGTAGGTTGAGGTAGTGTTCCCTTAATTTCCTGAGTGAGGAAAACTTCTCGGTTGGAGACTTGGAAAATCCAAGTCATTGAGTGGGATCAGCTATATGAATCTTAGAACGCCATTGATGTAAAATAATAGCTAGACAAGATCAGTCTTGTTCAACAACCACACAGGTTTCCGCTCTCATTTTCGACCATATATAATCTCTCTTAGCATCTTCTTTATCATGAGTATGGAGTTTCTAGTGGTTTCGGTGAGTAGGTTTGTCTGGAACAAGATTTATTGAACAGGGTCTGTAACAATTCAAGTACTACGTAACGGAATTGTCGAGACAGGATTGATCTGAGACTGAATATGGCTTCGACTGGGTTGGGACGGCGTTCTTGAATTGCCAGCAGAGGTGGCCAATATCTTGTATGTTTTACAAGGATTCTCGGGGTTAACAGTTGCAAAGACAGATGAACTAACACAAGTAGCAGACACCGAAGAGGGAAAGGAGAGGGGCATTGTAACATGAGATGTCTCATGAAACTATACGAGGAATGGAAATCGAGATCAAAAATATAGGCCAGAGAAACGGGTTAGGGAAAAGGATTCTTTGGAATTGGATGTGAAATGCACCACGTAATGCATGACAATCCAAACACAACTGAATCTCTCATCAACAACAACAACAACAAAACCTTTTCCCACTAATATCTCTCATACGTTGAGAAAAAAGCCATGAGTATTCTTCACTCCAAATGGCATTGTACCTCTCACTACTAAAACAAGGAAGCAGGAAAACGAAAGTACGAAAACAACAAAAACAATTTGGCCTGTAAGTTTGAATTAGGATGACCAAACTTGTCCAAATTTTCCAGGAGCAATTGCAAAAATGGCATATAAACAACAAAATTTCTCAGCAGTTTACCAAGAAAGTGAAATGACGCCGAGAACACGTAGAATAAGAAAAATGATGCACAAAGCGGAATTAACATGGTAATGACATTGCATGTTTAGGAGGTTCATACAATTCTAACATGACTACCTCAAAGAGAAGAAATATGTAACTACATGGATATGAAAGACGAACTCTTTTATCTCTACTCTTTAACTGATATCCAAGGCCAGAAGTTTCCCATTTTCTCATAATTGCTTACAACATACACAAAACAGAAGAATGTCAGGAATGGGTCAAATGCATTCAATAAATATGTAACTACAAAATGAACGTGAACCATTGTATTCTCTTTCGGATACCTGTTCTTGGAAGCTTGACCTGAAACAGATCATGTGAAAATAATGAATAAAAAAAAAAAAAACCATCCGCCATTAGAAGAAAAAAAAAAAACGTGAATAAAAATGCATGACGTAAACACACGAAAGAGCTATTTATCAACTTATATGCACCAGCATTACCAATTAAAGCAGTTAATCTCTGTAAAACAAATTTTACTCTAACATGAGAAATGATAATAGTAGTACAAGGAAGCAAAACTTCAGAGGCCGAGAAAAATTTACCTAAGCTACTGCACCTCTTCTTCACAACTTGACCTCCACATCAACTCCAGCAGGAAGGTCAAGTTGCATCAAGGAATCTATTGTTTGTGCAGTTGGGTATAGAATATCAATGAGGCGTTGGTGGGTACGAATCTCAAAATGAAACCTGGCATCCTTGTGGACATGGGGTGACTTGAGAACACAGTAGATTCGCTTTTTGGTCGGTAAGGGTACAGGACCCATTGTTTTTGCATTCGTGTTCCTTGCAGCATCCATGATCTGCTTGCAGGAATCTTCTATCAAAGGCACAAAGTAAGACCTCAATTTAATTCTGATTTTCTGCTTGGGTGAGGCCTGAAAACAGAAACACCTTTAGATAATCAGAATAAATGCGAAGCTGTTAAAAAAGCGAGGGAACAATTAATTTATAATTAGTGTGTTTAAATTAGACCTTTCTTCTATAATTTTAACAATTAAAGTATGATTAGACAAATCAGAACAGCACTGTCAGAAGTCTTCCAGCTGGTCCTCGCGACTTAGTTACTCTGTGCCACTCCAAACTGTCCCAGATACATGAGTAAAAAATCATCCTAGCCAAATAGCCCCAAGCCATGATCGAATCGACATGCTCATCCTATAAGTAGGGAATCAAATATGGGGATTTGTCAGCGACTAGCCAAAATTCTTAGCATGTTGGAGGTTATTGAAGGTTAAGAATAGGTAAATGTCCCTCCAAAATCTAACTGTTTTTAACTTTGAAGTTAAACAGAAGGATCTGCATACCCAATATACTACGCAATTAATCATTACTTAAAGAGGTCCATCCCCGGGTCAGGATTAACTCAGAGTTATAAGAAATACAATAAAGCTCTACTACATATAATGGCACAGTTGACAAGAAGATTTTGGAGAAGATCATTACATATTTAGACCTGAAGCGTAACCAATACTCAAAAGCTCAACCCGGAACTAATGGACAAACTAGGCAATAATAGACAACAAGAAAGGCATAGACCACTCAAACAAAAGATTAAGGTAAAATCACATGATTGGGTGTTTGACATATATTACCAGCAGTATGATTTTCCTTTCCTTAGCTCCCCAAATATTCTTTTATGGAAGCACACTTGGGCTGATATCCCTCAATTACTTACTAAAGGATTTAGCACCAAGCTTCTTACTTGACATCGATACACATATTCAAAAAGACTATCCAATAGGAGAAGATTCAAATATGAATTTAAATATTACACCAACACTCAACTAAGGAAAGGAATATGTTCCCACCTCAGTTAACTTGGAAATCCTTAATACGCCGTACTTAAATTAAATTTCCAAAAACTAATCTAAATAAAATAAAAAGATAGAGCAATCAATTTCCCCAGTTCAAACAATAAGAATATTGAAATTCCACCTTATCTCCATCTCCACCAATACTGAGTGATGAAGTGCTTGGGGTCTCAGAACTTCCAACCTAAAGCACACACAGATAATCAACAATTAAGAAATGGCAAATAAATCCACACAAAGATAAAAATAACTCACTACTCCAAGAAAACCTAAAATTTTAAAACATCAAAGAATATAAATTAGGGAAAATTATTCTCCTTTCCCCACATATTGTTAGCAACAAAACAAGCATTATCAAATTGCAAATTAAAAGAACACGAAAATAAGAAGAAATGGGCAAGAAAATTAAACCTCAAGGGTTTCTGGAGGTGGGACTAGGGTTTCTGGGGACTCGAGGACTTCGGGAGCAGCATAAACCCTAGTGGATGACTGCGAGGGTCTTGAAGCTCTGACCTTTAAGGCACTGTTGGCCGAGGGCAAAGAGAAAGAAGAGAGCTTTGGCTTGGAAGTCGGAGATGCAGTAGATTTGGAGAGCGGAAGAGAAGGGATTAGGATTGTAGACATTGAAGAAACTGCCATTGAAATGGAACTTGATTACTCTCTTTCTCCCTCGGTGGAAAGAAGGGCTCTGTCTTGCTCACTCTGCCTGTAGATTGTACAATTATCCTTTTTTTTTTCTTTTTTTTTTGAATTTTACTTTGGTAATGTAGTTTGGGCTGGTTATAGATTGGAAGTCCAAGCCCACTTGTGTTGTATGTGAGATTGGGCTGCATACTCAAATATATCATTGGTGTTTTGTGAAATAAACTACATAAATAACTAAGAAATTGGGGAAACAATGGATTTTCTACTTTTATTGTAAGCTAAAGCACCACCTTAGGTGGCTGGAAAATGGTTGTCCGCAAACCCGCTGATTGAAGGTGGGAGGAGTGTCGGTCACCATTAGTTCGGTGAGGAGTTAAAAAAACGAGGAGATAGCGGATAAAGGGTATAGGTGTGCACCACGAGAGAGAGTGAGAGAGAGGGAGAGAGTTGGGAGGTGGCTATAACACCCTAAAATGCTTTGGCTCCAAAACCTACCCATTCATTTTTTATTATATATATATATATATATATATATATATATATATATATTATATTTTGCCCAACGATATTATCTACACTAAGGGGATAGAGGAGTGAGCTAAGTCTTATAATGGACTAGCAATAATGTGATTCAAATTTGCCTTTAGCGAGAATCAAACCTAAGACCTCTCACTTACAAGTGAATACGAATTCCACTAGACTACAGTACTAAGTTGGGTATTTTGGTAACATTAGCAATGCGAAATAATAATCTCTGTCCAGAGATTAAAAAAATGATGTGATTAATTTGAAGAACGTTAAGGTTCCACCATAAAATTAATTGTTGATATGAGGAATAACCCAACTATTTATAAGTGCATGCATAGCTCTTTCTTTTTTCTATGTGGAATTCATATCTCTACACGCCCCTCACGTGTGGCGAATTTCAAACCTAACGTGAGAATAATGCATTTCAGATGACATGGAGCAAGTGTGACCGTTGAGCATCATATACAGGATAACTTTGCTTTTTATATCATAAAAAAGTTGAAGTTCGAGCAATACATCCATAACGGTCCAACTATCTTATATAAATTCAACTCAAAACATGGGGGCTAAAGAAAATGTCGAAAATTCAGTACTCCACAACCAAAAAGCCAGATGTGTATACAACTCAAAGTAACTTTCCTGTAACAACTGTATAAATAGAGATATCACAATATTACAAGCACGGTTGAGATAGCAGAGCTCAATTTTCTCCTGTATGCTCTCTTGCTCTCTTTGTAACTCACTCATATTCCATCAAGTATCCAAGGAGTCTCTGATCAGTGCTTGTGACCCTTGTTAGTTGGTCTGCTGTGTAGTTCTATGTTCAAGGCTTATTGTCTGGTTGCTATATTAATCATCTAACTATATGAAATTTGGTATCAGAGTCAAGTTTATTATTATAATATCAAAATACATCGAGGACGGAAGCCATTAACATTTATGATATATCGCACTCCGATGACCGGCCCTAGAGGGGTATTTTTTTGTGAGTCTTATAAAGTCATCTTTAATTACTGTTTTGGTGTTGAGAAATATGAAATTCTCTCATCTTCTCTAAGTTAAAATTGACCACCATAGTGAGAGAATGCTAGCACCTACCTCCCTCTAGTGTTATCCCATAATCATTCTAATTAATTAAGCTTGGTTAAAAGACTTAGAGGTCACGTCTTGGTGTTTTTTTTTTTTTTTTGTTAAAAGACTTGTTCTCTTTTGGTTTTGGAATGTGGGTTCATCAGTTTATAGGCCTTTGAAGAAAATAGGAAAAATATTTATTTTGGGATATATTGCCTAATATTGCTTTTGGTCCTTAATATTTCAGATGCATGCTTTTTCCAAGTAATTCTAAACTAGTTACCTAGCTAGATTTCCTTTCTAAATTCTTAATGTTTCTGTCAAAAGGATATAGAAGCATTTTTTGTTGTCAAATCGCTTTTAGCTGTGTTAGAAATAATTCCAAACAGATTTTACGCTTGTAGCATGCAAAAGCGTTTTGCTGAACACACTTATTGAGTATAGGTGACGATTCTGATGAATACAAAACATTCCAAACAAGCCTGAATTCTTATTCAAAGATTATTGGCTTTTTTCAACTAGTACCTAAGCTATAAGTATGGTATTTTAGCTTGAATTCCTTTCGGATTTGATATTTAAACTAAAAGCTCCATAGATTAGTGTGTAATAAAATAAAATAAATCCAAGAAAATGCATGAGTTCGAGTTTACTTTTAAAAACAAGTTTAGAGCTTTCATCATATCCATATTTCTCGAAATGGTGTTTCGAATTGAAAGGCAGAACTGAAGTAGCACAGATACTTGTGGATCATCATCCCATGTGCATACTTGACAAAGTTACCAACAAACTCATCGGTCGTTAGTGAGCGACTGTGTGTGAGTGAGAGAGACAGAGCTACTCAATGACCATGAAGACTTTGCATGCTCACAACTTCAAGGCTTATGGTCTGGTCACAATGGAAATAACAAAATATGGAACAAGTTATCCATTCCTAGTTTTTCTTGTTGCATGGACACAGTTGAAGTAATTGCTATAGTACAATGCCAAGAGAAGTACACCGCTCTTATTGATCAATTATAAAACTTCTCTTTCTAACATTGCAAGACTTCTCAAGTTTGAACTCGTCATCCTTCATAGACTTACAAAATTTAAAACGTTGTTCACGAAAAACTTTACAAAATTTAATCACCAAATCATTATAGTTGCAATTTCAATTTTTATGTTACCAGCTGATATAACACATAATATTCTCGCAAAGTACACTAAATGCAGTTTAAAATGGACCCACATGAAAACAAATGAAATACTTGAGACTTAAAAAGTTAAAATAAGAATTTGGGCGGCTCGTAATTATTGTTACTTTAGTGTCTCTACCGTAACTCCAAACTCATTTATTAATAACATAGCTAAAATTTGAAGACTATAAAGAAATTAGTTTTGAAAGGCTCATACTTTATAAAGAGCTTGCTTATTTGGTTAAAAGCATTCACTCTTGCATTCAATTTTCCCGCCCCTCAACATAGCTTGCACATATTAAACTTCAACATCAATTTAATTAACAATAGTAAGATTGTAACTCCTTCCTAATAAAGACCCATCATTTTGTTAGCAAGAGAATGCAAGTAGTCAATTATTTTACCTATGATTTCACGAAAATGATATTAAAAATTAATTACGTGCAGCAGTTTTGGAAAAATAAAATTGCATGTCTATAATTTGACGTGGGTGTATAACGTGCATGAAATGCTCTGTGCGTGTGACCAATTTCTGAACCTTTTAACCATTTTACTCAAATGCTCATGCAAAGAGACTGCAGGTTACAGCTACCTCTATGTACACCTATATATCTATATATATATAATCAAATTCCATTCAACTCAGTTGGCATTTTTACCTTTTCATTTTTTTCAGTTTCAATAAATCATAAGCATAACCGCTCTTTGGCTTCTTCAGTTAAAGATCGTTTTATCTTCTAAGTAAATTATAACCCACCTAATTAGAAGCTCAATCAAAATATTAACTCCCCATTTAATTATTTTACTTAAGTTTCTGTTTTGCTTTTAGCACAAGTTTGATGACTGACCCATGTTTCTTTAAATTCCTCCAACCTTAATTCTCCACAGGTATCTGTGATCTGTTGTGTGTGTGTGAGAGAGAGATCCTTAAATTCCATATTAAATCTTTCGTTTTTTTTTTATTTCTTATTTCCTATGATTCTTGTTCTTATGCTGCTCTTAATATTTGACAAGGAACACAAGCAGCAACACCCCACGCTCCCTCATTTATTATCTTCACCTCTTTCATTCACTCCTCCCCAACTCAAACAAATCTTCGAAACTTCAACAAACAACACACATCTCGCTGGGGTTTTCTTGTTTTCATGTATTTCTTAGTTTTGATTCTCGTATTTTCAAAGCGGTTTGGGACGGAGAATAACCAGTGAGGGTGTCATGGAATTGGGTGTCTGGAGTGTTTTTGTTGTTGGTTTTGTGTTGCTGTTCTTGGGTTGCATTGAGGTCGGGTTCTCACAAAGCGAAGCGTATGCAAGGAATTATATCAGCTGGGATGATTTGGAGGTGGATGACCATAAGTTGGGGTTGAACACAAGAGAAGAACACGTTAATGGAAGCCGGATTATTGTGGTCGACAAGAATGGAGGAGGAAATTCTCTAACAGTTCAAGGAGCAGTTGATATGGTTCCGGAACAAAATACAGAAAGAGTCAAAATTTACATTCTTCCTGGAATTTACAGGTCTGTCTGATCAAATAACATTTCACTCATTGCATGCAAACAAACTATCACTCGTCCCTCGAGGATCTTCGTTGTAAATTCTTTTCACTGTTAAAAAAACATTTCACTTCAACAAAAAACCCCAAAGAATTTTCAGATCTTGTATTTTTTTTTTTTTTTTGACAGTTTCTAGTGTTTTGGAGGGGTCAGTTTAAACCCAGTTGAGCTACGTGGGTAGTAGTGGAAGTTACATATGCTTTTAGTGGTGGTCTCTTCCTAAAAACTGTACCCAAAAAAAATATTGGAGAAAAAAACTACCCATATATCGTTGTAATTTGCTTCTCAAAAATTAATTTTTACATTATTATTTGTTGTCTTGTGAATTGGCGCAGAGAGAAGGTACTTGTACCGATTTCGAAGCCGTACATATCATTTATTGGGAATCCGAATCAAACTTCTGAAACTGTGATTACTTGGAACAACAAGGCATCCGATAAGGACGGCCTTGGTTTCGAACTGGGAACTTACAGAACTGCTTCTGTAGCCATAGAGGCCGATTACTTTTGCGCAACAGGGATCACCTTCAAGGTAATGACTAATAACGAACACGGGTTTTTACTTTTGACACGATGATGCACATAATAAAATTGAATGGAAAAAATTACAGCATTTGGTAAGTAGTTGGTCGGCAATTTTAAGTGGTTATTGCAGAACTCGGTGGTTGCAGTGCCTGGAGGATATGGAATGCAAGCAGTGGCTCTTAGAGTTGCCGGTGACAAAGCCATGTTCTACAGAGTTCGGGTTTTGGGGACGCAGGATACACTCCTGGACGACACTGGATCTCACTACTTCTACCGATGTCACATTCAAGGAAGTGTGGACTTCATTTTTGGCAGATCAAGATCACTCTACCAGGTACAAATAGAATACCGAATGCCTAGCATTTCCGTAACTTGCTCCCAAAGTTTCTTCACGAAACTAAAATGCTTGAATTTGGCCCTTGTTACCAGGACTGTGTTATTCAATCAACGGCTCAGAACTCGGGAGCAATCGCGGCTCATCACCGGGACTCGCCGAATGAAGACACAGGATTCTCCTTTGTAAACTGCAAAATCATCGGGACTGGCTACATCTACTTGGGAAGAGCTTGGGGAAATTATTCAAGAACGGTGTATTCCTACTGTCATTTCGATGATATAATAACTCCACCGGGGTGGAGCGACTGGAACTACCCATCCAGGCAGAAGTATATACAACCTCTTCCACGAAAAACTCTTTTAACAATGTTCATCTTAGATTCTCTCTATTGTTTCTAAAAGTGCAAGTTTTGCGTCGACAGGACAGTGGATTTCGGAGAATACGAATGCAGGGGCAGAGGAGCAGAAAGAAGAGGGAGGGTGCCATGGTTGAAGTCTTTCAGCTTGGAGGAGATAAGGCCTTTTCTGGATACAAAATTTATATCTGGAGAGCAGTGGCTTAGATTATAATTTGTTAATTATTGTACTAATATTTTATATCCTCATTTTTTTCCTCCACTATTCAAATGCAACATAGGCAAATCCTTACCATCCTTGACGCATGTTTACATAAAGGTAGTTGGAATCGAGAAATAATTTCAGTTAAGGGATATTTTAGTGTTTACCAAAAATTATGGAATCAAAAAGTTAATGACGTCCACGCGAAATTAAGAATCCAATTCCAAAATTTGGAGGAATTGAATTACTTACATTTAGGTGGGAATTGAATTCCGGGTTATTGGGAAACCGGAATTGATTTTTTTCTTCCCGTTATGCCCTCATTTATTTCTAAAATTTCAATATTGGCCTTCGCATTAACCCAACACTACCAATTGCTGCCCGATTTAATATCAAATTCAACAATAACAATAAAATTAAATCAAATAATTAAATTTCATTGTGCTTAATATTTGGTGAATAGAAGCATTTAACATTTTTTTTCTATTAATTAGTATAAAATTTAGGGAACTTTAACGAAAATTTTCTGGTATTATTCACTTTAACGAAAAACCACATTTTTATACTAAAAAGTCAATCATGGTACTATTTACTTTACCATTTATTTTGTCATTATCGTTAAAACTCAAAGTTTTCAAGCCATTTTCATTAGTTTTCCTTAAAATTTAACCAAAAAAATAGTATATAAAATAAGTTACTTCAACTAAGGACATTTTAGTAATTATACTAATTTTCATTCCGATTCAGGTTAATTAATAAACAATTTATATGAAATCTATACCAATTATCTTCCGATTCCAAAAAGTAGAATCAAATTCTGACTCCTCTTTATTCCCACCTCTTATCAATTCAATTCCTCCCATTTTGATTTTGAATTAGTAAACCAACCATGTTCAAATCAAGCAAATATTTTTATGATTATGAATACTATTTCATTTTCCAATCTTTATTTATCCCAAGTCGACTTGGATATCGAATAAAAGTGGATTTTTCTGTACCGAGCTATGGAAATCCATAGATGGATTTTGAAGAGTAAAGTAAAACGTAATCGAATGTATGGATGCTGCCCATGCCAATGACAGAGTACAACGTATGAGCTCAGACCCTTATTTGAACTTACCTGCCCTATGATTATTCAAAACGGATAGTTATTCGAACACATTTCTCATGTTCTCTTAAACATTCCTAAACAGCATGGAGCCAAGAGACAGTACTTAAGATTACAACAGACCTCAGAATCTTTGATACAAGCTACAAGCAGAAGTGCATGAGCGTGTTCAATAACATCGAAGAACCGACTCGCTGAGAAGCGTTCCTAATCGGAGGAACTCGAAATTTGAATTCTAATACAACCGTGGAAAACCAGAAAAAGATAAATATCTTGACTCTAATCTCATACTGTACACCCAGGAAGGCCACCAACTCCAAACAATGCAGCGAGCTTCTCTCCAACATCTCAGCGTAACTATTTACAGACATCCTAGCTGACACACTTTTCAACATTAACCAACAACACTAACATCATTAACTGCCACAATTTAAGGTTATCAAACTCAAGTTAGACATCTTATGATGTCATTTCCATGATTTCTACTGCTCTTGGGCTCCCCTCCCCAGCAGTTTCAAACACCTCCATGCCTTCTTGGCCCTCATCATGACCATTGTTTTTTCCATAATCAAAACCGTTGTCACGTTTGTCATCCTCAACACTGTTGTCATCTTTTTCATCATCAACATCATTAACCTGGATATCCTGTACATCACCACAACTGTCACTCACGTCAACACGTTCAGTATCGGCAGTTTCAACTTCATACACCTCCATGCCTTCTTGGCCCTCATCATGACCATTGTTTTTGCCATCACCCCCGCCGTTGTTACCTTTGTCACCCTCGGCCATTTTGTCATCTTTGTTGTCATCAACATCATTACCTTGGAAATCCTGTACATCACCACAACAGTCATCGACATCAACATCTTCAGTACCAATGTTATTTAATGATGGTGACTTCCTATCACTGTCCAAGTCCATATTTTCAGAAGCATCAAAACTGGCAGATACGGCTAAGTTCTGTTTTTCCTCTTCCACATGTTTAGTACTAGAAGGAACTTCAACATACGACAAAGCGAACCCATCAGAGTCGACACCTTTCACAACTGCAGACGATGTAAAGGGACGAGTGCATGAGATGATTGTTGAAGATATAGCTGAAAGTACATCAGGCTTCACCTCAACATCAACCCATTCGTCTCCCAACCAATCTTTGGATATTCTCAGATCATTTTTGTGCATGTTCAAGAGTAAGCTTTCACCTGATACCACCAAAGAAATTACATTCAAACAAAGGAACTAAGAAAAATATAGGGAAAATATGCAACAGGAACATGCAGGGAAAAAACTAGATCCCGTTTCTACGCATACCAGGAATGAAAACTTGAAAGGAGTCAGCACAGCTGCCAACTCCAGCTATAATCCCTTCCCACCAGCCATCGCTCCACCATGCATCAATTGCAACCCCAACCTCAAGGGCAAGGCCCATTTGTTCCTTAGGAGGGGTTGGCCGGACCATTGGGCGGCCTAGATGCCTTATACCAAGCTTATCAGGCATAGCCAATCTAAAAGCTGGGATCCATTCCTACAAATTGGAGAGTGAGGGTCAGGCCTTCAGATCACAGTTCAGAAGCCAAAAGAAATGAAGAAAAAACAGAATAATCAATCAGAGAACACGAGTTAATGTGGTCCAATCCATCCAATGCCTACAGGAAATGAGAAGAAAATTCGCAATGCACAAACTCATGCATCTCTATTATTACGAAATGCCTGTGAAAAATAGGACCATCTTTCTAAACTATAACCACAAACTAAGAACATGAGCCTGCACGAAAACTGACAGATTCAGAAAGGTTTAAACCACAAACATGTGAACTATGTCAACAGCTCGCAAGTGGTTAAATTAAGGGTCAGTGGAACCGGTAGTGTTCAAGACACACCATCATACAATAGTGAAGGTTAACTTACATTTCAGGGTAACAGTTCAGAGTTCGAAAAAGGAGATGCTCAAGAGTTGACATTGTAGACAGAGAGATACGCACACTTTAAAATCTAAACATGCTAGATTGAATCTCAAAATGCAGGACAGTACCAAAAGAAAGAAGAGGAAACATGTAATTTAAATTGGAATTACAATAAATAGCTGATTAAAACAGAATCTTGGATGGAAGTCTTGTGTACCTAACTTAAGCCAGATACCGAGTACCTACACTAGACATGATGTCACCGTTTTACACCACAACTTAGAGTTCAACCCAAATAATAGACATAGAAGAGGGTGTATCAGTGGCTAAGCATACCTCAAGATTGCCACTTGCTTCCTCGTCTTGCAAATCCTCATATTGGACTTTCATCTGTTTTCGTGTTATCTGCAACACTGTACACCTAAACCAGCAGCCTCGAATGCCACTATCTTGGCAAAGCAATTCTATCTTTTCATCAACCTTAAAGAGTGGGGCATACCAAGGCTGACAATCAACAAGCTTCATGGAAAACAACCGTCTGAGCAAACCACAGTTTGTGTTCTGAGGTCTATATGTCATCATCTGGTTACCTCTACTAGAAATTCTTGCTCTTGAACGACCAGTTGCAAACCTCTGACATGGCCTTCCACTTCTAGTCCTCTTAGACCCTCGCTTTACATAGTCACTTGGACCCAATTCATCTTCTTCCTCAATCAAGCTATCAGTTATAAACTCAGATTTTTCTGAAACTTCAAGACCCAAACAAGAGAGAATTGGCTGATCAAAATAGCCATGCATTTTACTCAAATCAAATGGCTTCACCTTGTTACTTCTAAACTGTCTACAGCAGAAATGAACTCTGGCCAATAAAGCCTGAGGAAACACAGCTAAGCATTTTTCATAATGTTCACGAGTTAAGACTGTTGCAGGACCATCAACACATTCTGCACTAATGACCTGCACATATGGAGTGATGAAAACTTCCTTTGGGTGAGGATTTCTTACAGGAGTTAACCCCTTGACTTCCTGATTACGGTGAAACCACCTCACTTTGACCTTTTTTTGACCCCTCTTGTCTTCATACATATCCTCCACATAAGCAACATAGTGATTTTCTCCCTTTGCCATGACAAAGACAAAGGACTTAATCTGGATGCAAAGGGAAAAGCAAAACAATCAGAGAAAAGAATTACAGCTAACAGCAAAAATCAGAGTAGCATATCAATTCCATTGTCGACAGAATGCAAGTGGTCACTAGTGATTTGACCTGACCAAGATGTACACATCAAGGCAAACTTCAACAAAATACCTTGGTTATTAGTCTTTGAACTAAATCCTCTGATGTTCATGCATTAATATATCATACGTGAACAAAGTGCAAATTTGACAGGCTATGAATCAAATGAAACATGTAACATCAAGAGGAAACTAGTGTCACTACCACATAATTGGGATGTATGCTCAAGCATCGTTATTAAACGCAACCATAGTCCACTGTAACAAAATAAAGACAATATTTTATTTATCCTCTATATAAGCTATGAAACTTGAGACAAATGATTGATTACTCCAATGCAATGTCTCTCAAGCACCCATCTGAAGGATGTAATTTATCTTAGTCCATATTAATGGCAAAGTAATCATCTTTCAAATATGTAATGTCACAGAAATTATTCCAGGAATATCGGTCTACAAAATAAAATGGGACTTTTATGTAAGTTTAAGAGTTTAAGTAATGAGAGCTATGCCCTGTACAGCTGTATACTTTGACAGTTAAATCCTTACCGCTATTGTAGTTCCATCCCTACAGAATGCAGGGAAATGCTTGAGCTGTTTACCACATGTACATGCAACACCTGACCAAACAATGGCCGGATTGCGTCCCTTCAAGGTCTTTGAAAGACGGCCCTGATAAACAAGTTGCAGAGTCAATATTGCAGGCAAAATTTGAAAGCATCGCAAGAACAGAATCAATACTCATATAGGAAAACAACAAAAAGATACCAAGTTATTGGGTACCTGCACCTGGGGACCACTAACTCCATTCATTGGATATTTGGGACTCCCCGAAGCTTGTGATGAATCATGTTGGGGTGATTCTGTCAAAAAAAAAATTGTATTTCAATCATAATTTTCCAGTTATACAAATCCCTCGCTTCTAGCAAATACGTCAAAAAGAATAAGCTTACTAGGTATTAAGATTGAATTTCTTAATAACAACCTCTATACAGAAATTCATAGTGGTAAAACCTATCTAATATTTTTCTATCAGGCACTTAAACTAGTGATTCATGCTGGGTTGCAGAGGGAAATCAAAATCCTTGCGTCACAAAAGCTGTTATGGTTCTTACATGTCCAAAGCAATTAAAGCATTCTCTTGACAATGGCATACATAACATACACTTCATGGACAATAAAACGAACTAGAAATTACAAAGTGGCAACACATACCGGACAGATCTCCACGAATATGCTGCTTTGACAGCATAGATGTAAGCCAATCCACAACTTCCCTTCTTGACCTCCATTTAAAGTTGGCACTATTGGAGCTCTCGATTCCGTGCACTTGCAAAAACTCCTCAGAAACAACATAGAACATGTGCCTAACACTCCTCTCAGTACCCACAACTGCAAGAATGGATTCTCCAGAAGAATCCTTCAAGAAATAGTGAACCACACGGTTGCCCTTCTCCTGCGAAACAAAGTGCTCTTTCCACTCCACGAAAAAGTGACCATTTCCAGGCATTTTGACCGAGCGCACAAGGACGGCTTAACGAAACACCAGAAACCTACTTCAAGTTCTAATTACATAACAGAAGATGCCCCAAATATAAGATAGCAAAAGGGGTCAAACCCTCAACCACTTACCTGCCTAAAAAGTAACAATGGAGTATTTTTCAGGCCAAAGGCTACAATCTTGCAATTATTTATTACCTTAATCATAGGAATAAATATAATATATATCTTGCCCAAGCTGGAACTACTCTACAAACAAGAAAAACTGATATATTACAAAAATGACTAGAATATAGAACATCTTAGGGTTTGCAAACCTAACCAGATCAAAAGCCCTAACTTTACATCTGAAAATTCCCCCAAATAAGTAGCAAAAGGATCAAACAACAAACCCAATTTGTTCAATAATCTTCAGAAACTGAAACCCAGCACACCCAGCAGAATCAGGAGGTATATTCTATACAAACAAGGCAGAATTTGATCACTAAGTAACTATACCATGAAGTTTTCGGCTCAGACTTTGAAGAAGACCAACAAACAAGAACTGGGTACATGAGAAAACCTGTGCTTTTGATCCTCCAATGGCAGATCAGAACACCCTTTACTCAATACAACTGGGTATCAACTTGGAAGCCCAAAGGGGTACAAAGACATTGCCTTGACTGCTTTTTCCAAGAGAATTGGAGCAAATTTGAAATGGGCATCTGTAATTTGGACCAAAACAGAAAGTTCAGCTGAGAAAACAGGATTTGATTGAACAAAAACTAGAAGTTGTCGGGGTTGGAGGGTTTTAGGGGAAGGGTGAGGAGAGAGAGCTCGGTGATTGCCTTGGTGGGTACAAGGCAGAGTAGAGGAAGAGAGGGAGGAGAGGAGAAGTAGATGAAGGGGGAGAGGGAGAGAGGAGGAGGTTTGTGGAAGAGGCCATGGACATGGAAAGTGGGGGAGTTGCGGAGCCTTGGAAATGTATGTATGCTGCAGCAATGGAAGAGGGGACTTGGTTGAACAAGAAAAAAGGTAGACTATTTTGTTGAATTAAAGAGAAAAAGAAATTAAAATAGATGTGTAATATCCACCCATCTTATTTTATTTTTCACACATCTTTTTAATTTTTGACCTTTGGATCGGATGAATTGAAGAAGATCAACGGACAGAAATTATTAAGGGGTGTGTGAGAAGTAAAATGAGGTGTGTGAATAGTACACCTCTTAAAATAAGGATTGTTTTATTCACACCCCACGTTTTGTTGACTACATCTCATATACTTAATACATCCCACATATATTTTTTTAAATCAAAATTTATCTTAATACACCCCATATTTTTCAATGCTACCCTCACACCCCACATGCTATATATACACCACACACACTTTACTTAAACCCCACATCAATACGAAGAACAACCAGAAGGCGATGAACAAGCAAAGGAACTGGAGTTAAGTATGAAACAAAAAATTCCCCCTATTCTCCATTCAATTTATAACATTGTCATCCGGCGGGGTTAAATAGCCCATACCTTCCGCCGATCTATTCTTTGATAATTGGATTGCCTATAAGATTGTACTGTTCATTCTCTGTCCGAATATATATGAATTCACGTGCACAACTATTTGCTGTTCTATCATGGTCAAAGCCAAATTTGTGAACACATTGCATTTTATTATATCAGTTTGTTCTTCTAGGTTGCACCTGCAAAGTAAAAAAAAAAAAATGTATTGCTGGCTTTAAACTGACCGGTTTCCTTTTCCTTTCTCCAATTCCCAAATTTCTCTTATCAGAGAATCAAGCAAATTAAAGATCTGCTTAACGAGGATGAAAAATAATATTTTTCCACGTTTTGTGCTTTTAGTAGTTAGGGTCTTGTTCTACAATGAAGGACGTAAGCGACTTTAAGAGCTTGAAGAAAAGCAATCTTAGAATACAAGTCTAAATTAACTTGGGGTGTATTTAGAAAATTATTTCTTTTTTAAAATTTTATTAGGCCTAAATAGTCATTTTATATTAGGTATATAAGCTACTTAACAATAAACTTTTATATGAGGTGTATTCAACAATAAATGAGATATTAATAAATAAATAAACCCTGAAAATATTTTTTGGGGAAATGGTGGAAGGTAGGAGGAGGAGAAGATGGGTGGGTTGGATTATTTACTACGATAAAACAATTGTTGCGTTGCAGCTTAAAACACCATTGGGGCCGAGCTATTCATTGGCAGGCCTACTTTAGTGGAGACGCATTTTGTTGGTAGCGATAAGAGTGGGGATGAGCATTACGGTTTAATGATTTTTTTTTTCTTTATTTGTAAATGAGAAGTTTTATATTTGATTCTAGTCAAATGTAAAGTTAAATCACATTATTATGACTAGCTTAGTGTGATGTTTAGTCCAACTACAACCTTCTTAGATAATATAGTTTGTTAAAAAATAAAAAAATAAAAAGAGTGGGGATGGAATTCAACAATTCAGTTGCAATAGTTATAATTAGTTATGCGGACAATTAAATATATGATCAAAAATATATTGTTGCTCATGTTGTGACGCAATATTTCCATTGTAACTATCGTGGTGAAAAAGTTGTTAATTAAACTCTCATAGTGAGTCCCATTAGCAATTGAATTTCAAACCTAAACTTTTGTTAATCTACTGTTAAACAAACTCACATGACTATCATGTGGATGGATTAAGTTTGTCATTTCAATCCAAATTAAGGTTGCCATGGACCTCTAGTATGGCTTAGGGTTTAATTGAAATGGATTTCACGGAAAAAGAAGCTTGAACGACGTCAAACTGTGAAGCTAAACCTAGAAATCCACGTCAATGGCTTGAAGAAGAAATGAAGGTGAAGTTGCGCCTAATTTCTTAGGTATAGTTTCGTTTGAAAATCATGGTGCTTTTGATAAACCATTGTTCATTGCATTGCCTACTGCGTTTTTTACATCAGGAATTGAATATAAGCCTAATATATAAAAGATATACAGAGAATAAGAGTTTCTGTCACAACCTGTCCCGAATGTTCTTATTATTTTATCCTTGATATTGTGAAGTGACGGTTATGCCCTTAAGCGTTTAGTGGTTGTGTGTGTGTAAACGGGCTAAGGATTTGGACCATGACATGTTTTTCCTAACTTTTTGGACCCAATTGGAAGTAAGCTTTTGTTTGTTGGTTGGTAGCCCAAGCTAGACCACACACACACACACCCATACCACTCTCTCGTTAACTCTCTCTCTCTCATTCTCTCTCGGCTTTCATCCATTTTCCGTACAATTGTACAGATCATCCCTCAACCAACCTTTGCATGCACGGATTGACGTCGAGGAGGTGATTTTTGTGTTCCTTGTGAGCCCAGGAGTTCATTTATATACTTGGTTCGACGTGAGAACTTGTAGAACTCAAGTTATACAAAACCCCGATAAGGTGCACAGTGACCCCGTCGTGATCGCGGAGGTTTCATTGAGTTTTAGGGTGCTAGGGAGCCTTAGAACATCTTTGCGAAGCTTAGGGAAGAAATTGAAAGTGTTTTGGACATCAGGAAGCTCGAGTTAGTGAGTTGCAAAGGTTGCCGGACTATCGTAGGTTTTTCCGGTGGATTTAAAACCTAAAAGTGGTAAGGTTTTGTTCCTTTAATCCCAAGCTTTATTTTGGTGCAAATTTCGTGAATTTTTGTTGAGAAATGAAGATTTGAAAATTTTCCAGTTTCTGGTGACGCAGACGGCAACGGCAACGGAATTCGGTGACTCACCGGAGAAGAAGGCAAATATTCCGTCAACTTTGACATAATATTTTAACTGCGTCAGGTATATTTAACGGCATATTCTAATATTTAACTGCATACAATCATCCGTCAGTGATCGTTCACCTCTCGCACCACACGCTCACCTTGGATCCAAGGCAGGTGCTAGCCTGTCATACAGACCACTTTAAGTAGTTCTGACTCGTAGATGACTTGCGATACTTCGCACAGTCTTCACGTGACCGTAGCATTTGAGTGTATTTATTTACACCTAACCTGTCGTACAAAACCACATTAGGTGGTTCCGACTCGTGTGCATAATTTGATTGATAAGTTGTGGACCTAGCTGTACAGGTCACTTTAGGTGACTCCGGCTGGCATACTATTCCATTGATTTATTGCACCTGTCTTACTTATTTCTTTATGAGATTTGACATGGTATATTCGGTGGATTGCTATTTTTGAATATGATTTTGAGATATAATCATATATGCTATTTTCTGGGAATTATATAGGTTTTACAGCGAGGGGTTACTACTTTTGATAAATGAAATGATTTTGAAAAACTTTGTTTTTGCCCACTCACACTTTCTGTTTTGCGCCCCTCCAGGTTTTAGGTAGGAGTGCTCGTTGGTGGCTCACGAGGAATTCACGGCAGCTCTGATAGATTATCACTATTGTAGGACCATCTTTGGTATTGTATAATTAGTATTCGTCTTGCTAAACTGCACCTAGGATACCTACGCTCTGGTTATGTGTAGTCACTTCTAATATCGCACTTTCATCTTATCTCATCTAGTGTTTTAGTCAGTTGGTTTTTATTTATTCGCATTTCTTATATCATTATTGCTTTCGCACTGTGCACATGACTACGTCACCCTTACGTAACGGCCAGCATGCCTCAATATTATGTCGGGGTTTGTCAGTTTCGAAATCGAAAGGCGCATGATTTTTTTTTTGTCACAAGATGACATATCTCCCAAAATAGGATAGAATTGAAATACAGAGAAGGCTATTTTTAATATCGAGTGTATTCAAAATTATGTGGTTTGGCTTTCTTTTTTTATCAAAACATTTTATTGTGTAACTTTAAAACTAAGCAATCTTTTGGTAGAATAAAATAATTTTTTTTTTGTCAAGTAATAAATTGATAGGGTTCGAACTCACACCGTGGTGCAAGATCAATATTCTTTTTTACCACTTTGGTAGAGAGCTACTTGCTAAAATAAAACAATATTAAGCAGAGTTATAGTGTTAATTAAATTAACCACTAGGACCGAGTCCATCTCGACACGTAGACTTAAAATAATCTTGCCTATGACAAACTATATTTTCCTATTTTGTTTTCATCAATTTGATCCATGTTTGGTTTTGTTGCATTATTATTTTCAAATTGTGGTAATCTCTCGTTTGACAAAAAAAAATCAATTTGTTTCTAAGAAAAATATTGTTGCGGAATCAAAAGACCATGTAGGTTCATTTTAATTTTACAAGTGGAATATTTTCTTGGTAAATAGTCTTCTTTTTCAACTCACTAAGCAGCGTGTTCAAACAATTTATCTTCCTCTCAATAAAGCTTATTATTTGTGATTAAAAACAAACTAAATCAAACAGTTGAGTAGGTTTGAGTCGTTTGACATCCTCCTACCCATTGTGGATGAGTAATTGAGTATTTTTAGTTTGGCAACATGGGTCTACAATATTACATAATTTACCAAAGTTTTAAACATTAGAGAACATGTGATGTGACATGTGGTCCACTTGCTACCCAACATTAATTAGTACACGCAATTGAAATTTGGTAAAAATGTAGGCAATAAGCTTAAATTAGTCAATGGATTTGATTGCGCTTTACAATATTGTTCTCTGACTCTCTCTTTCAATTCGATTGAAACGACAAAAATATAACGAAATATGTAACAATTTAAATGGCAACACCAAATAGCTTCATAACTTCAAAGACTACACAATAAAAGCCAATGACTAATGAGGTGCCACTCAAGTGAAGGGTTGGTTTAGCAAAAATACCTTTACAAAGGTAGTCACATAATCTTTCACATGACAATTTAACAAGAATATTGAAAGACTTTTTACGGAATAACCAAATTGATTTACAGTGTAAAAACCTAAGGACCACTTCAATCGATTTTCATTATCAAAGACCAAACTGATGAAGCATTGTCAATCTCGAAGACCATTTTGAGTAAAATCAAATTATTTTCTGCCAAAGGGCCAGCAAAGAACAATCTTCTTTTCCGGTGCATATGGTACCGTTTGGTACGCAGACGAGACGGAACAGGACGGAACGGATGATGTAAATATTGAAAAAGATAAGGAGAAATTGTCATAAAATGTTATAAATTTGTGTTCCACGGATGTGGAACAGGTCGTTCCAGGGGGAAGAGGTGGAACGAAAAATCAGCCAAATTTTATCCCATGAGACAACCCGTTCCACAGTTTTTAGGTGCACCAAACGTGGGAAGGAACGACTCTTCCCGTCCCGTCCCACGTATCAAACGGTACCACATTGAACTGGATCTCGGCACCCATCACTCTCACAAACGAGGGTTTAGCAGACAGACAGGAATGGTTTCTCCGACTAAAATCACAGACAAGGCTAGCTCGTAAAACCTTGTATCAAAAGTTACCATCTTCAGCTCAGGTGATACTAGGGAGATATTTGACTCACAAAATGCTCTTGACAAAGCAAACTCAATTATATATATATATATATATATGGGTAACCTAACACAAAAAGAGGACCAAGAAGAATGGTGTCACTCGTACAGAAAAATATAACTAGCAGTAATAAAGATTGTCTCGAATACCTATCATCGTGTCTTTCCTTTTTATACAAATTAGAATTCAGGTGAGAACAGACATCAACCTAGACAGATGTTACATGTTTCAGATAAAGCAGTAAAGTTAGCCGTTGATACAACAAAACAGGAACAAAGGAATCGTATATACAATCTCTTCCTACCGTGGACATAGTATCATATCGAATGTGCCACGAAAACTGAAAAGCATAGCTGTTTGCAAGCTACTGGCAGACATATTATATCATTGTTATTATACAAAGAACTAATCTATCACTACTTTTTAACTTAAGTCCACATTTTTTTCAGCAGGTGAATTCACCTTCTTCACGATATGTAGTCAGTTCAGAAGTTATTCTGCACATAAACCAAAATCCACAACGATGCAAATAGTCTTACCGAATAAGAAAATATCCAACACTTGACAATTTACCAACTTAAATGGCAACACCAAAAGGCAAAGTTAACAAAAAGTTGAATTCAAAAACTACACTGCAGTGCCACTCAAGTGCCCAGATTTGGTGCGTGGCTTGCTATTGGTGCGCCATGTGAATATCTCCACTGATCACAGGCTGAGCATTTCTCTAACTTCACACAGTTTTCCAAAGTGCAGAATCTACAGGACCAGACTTTATAATTTGAACCAACATCCTTTGGTTTCATTGTGTTACAAACCTCGCATATTGGAGCTAACGGCTGCATTGTTCCACCCATCATTCACACATGCAAAACAAGTACATTTCAAGTTTGTAACATTAAGTGTATAGATGAAATTTGCAACATTAGAAACAATCGGTAATATCATTCTTTTGAGAAACTCAAAAGGATACAATTTGATTAAATGAGACTGAAATTAAGATAATTGGAGATGCGCTATGAATTAGAAGTAGAAACACTTACGGGATTCAATAAAGTGCACGTTCCACACTGCCAAAGAGCAGTTGCTTCTGGGTTATGTGTTCCTTCATTATTAGACATGGAGCCAGAAGATGAAACGCCCAACATATCCTCTACACTAGATCTAGAATTATGATTGGAATGAAACATTGAACTGTTTTCTGATTCTCGACTTCTCTTTTGCGGTGTGATGTCACAATCGATCATGGACTCAGATATTGAGTCATCCCTCGATAAATCTACAAATTGGTATCCTAAATTGTATTTGGAAGATTGCAAACGACTATTGGTATTTAGTTCACGACTTCTTTTCCCCAATAGTTTATCTGAGGAATGTGCTTTCGCACCACTGTGAGTCCCCAATAATTTATCTGAGGAATGTGCTTTTGCACCACTGTGGGACATTGAGCTTCCAGCATTTGGCCTTATATTTTCATAGTCCTCTGATTTATCTGATTTATCAGAGCTGCATTCTCCATCCTTTGAAGCTTCAAAAGACACCGATCCACACCAGATATCGTCCTGCCATCTCCTCTCTGCAGCCATTGCAGCAGCTTGCACCGGACTAAGTGCTGACATAATACTGTTATCACCACCAAGACGCTTAGGTCCAGATGACATCAGGGATCCCAAAAGGACTCTCTTTTCTGCAGCAGCAAGTGTAGTTTTCCGGAGAGAAGAAAGAGGAGGCGGACGTGAAAAACCCAAACGTTTCCCTGGAAGATCAAACCCCTCTCCACTGCCAGTTATTCCCTTAGCCATCAGCTCCTCACATTCCTGTACAGACACAAAGATTCAAAAAAGGCAATACGTCTATATAAAAGCTAAAACTAACGAAAGGCCAACATAGAACACCTTTCGAAGTTCATCCCATAGCTTGTAGAACTTGGCATCGTGAGGGCCATGAACATTGTGACAAAGCTCGTGAAGCATTGTGTCAAGAACTTGATCAAAGGGATAAAAATCCGTATCCCTGTTCGGCCTACGCAGCCTCAGCTTCACGTGCACGCCGCGGTTCACGTTCAACCCCAGAAGACGAGGGTTGTTCGGGCTGTATCATCATCAAATAATTTACATCACTTGATGCCCACAAAAAGAATCAACATTTTGGACATACAAAAAAATAAAAACTTCATTTGTGAAAATTTCAAAAACGTCACTCCGACTCCATATCATCGCTGTAAATTCAAAAAGCAGTAAACACATACCCAATAAACAAATCAAAACACTTTCTCGGAATCCAAACATTGCACTGCCTAGGTTGCAATCATTTTCTCAGCAACCAAACAGAAAATAACGACCAAGGAAAGAACAATAAGAAGGCGTGCGAAGTACCAGAATTCAGAGAGGATCTTGACGCGCCATCTGTGATTGCGCATAATGGGCTGGACCTGTATGGCAATTTTCTCGAGAATCTTCCTGGCTTCATCTTCCCGATCCTTTCTTTTCAGAGTTTTGATTTCCCACACCTTGTTCAGGTCCCCCAGATTCATCTTTCTGAGATCAATTGAACATTTGAGGAAACCCCCTTCTGAATTTGAACCCTACTAATTAATCCCTAATTTCGATTTTGGTTTGGGGTTGGAAATTTGAAGAAATTGGGAATTTTGCCCGATTTCGAGGAAGTTGGCGCGCTTTCGAATGTATCGCACATTCGCACGTGTGCTTGTTTTGATACAAGGTTTTCGATGCATACTGATATTTTGAGGTGACATGATCCGGTATAAAACAATCGGTTTGGTTTAATTTCGGTTTGAGTATGAGGTGTATTCGATTTTATAATGTCTTTAGTGTTGTAAATAGTGAATGTTCATTGTAAATGTAAGCAACCAAGTATGATTCATACATTTACAACGCGATCAAAGAAAATGGTATGATATGTTTGTTAGGTTAAAAAATACTTTACTTATGAAACAATCATCTAAGCGAAAGAGAGAAAAGAAAGAAATCGAACGGAAGAAAGAAAAGACAAAAGACATGCAGATGAAAAATATCAACGAGTTACCAAACTTAGAGAGGAGAGAAAATAATGTAAGTTATTTTGTACTCCTTTTATTTCAGATATTAAAATAAAATACTAATATTAGATAACACTTGTCAAACCTCATAAATATTTTGTCTTATTTATTTTATATTTCATTGCACACATCTCGTGGATCTCAAAACATTAAAGCTTTTTTTTTTGGAAGCGATTCGTATTTTTTTTTTAACTGATACACATGCCCTTTACATCTCATGCTTTTGCATTTAGATGAGTCAATTTAGCTTCTAGCAAGTTGATAATTGGAGATAGCAGTCGGACGGAATACTTTTGGTTCTAATAAATTTGTGAAACGATTGGTTGAAACAAAGCTAAAAAAACGTATAAGAACCTTTTTATTTTTATTTTTATTTTTTATTTGATAGGTTTCATTTTAGGGAACTTTAACGAAAAGCACCTGGTATTGTTCACTTTAACGAAAAACTACATTTTTACACTAAAAAGTCAATCCTGGTACTATTCACTTTACCCTTTATTTTGTCTTTATCATTAAAACTCAAAGTTTTCAAGCCCTTTTCATTAGTTTTCCTTTCATTTTATGGTGATTGGGAGCATTTGATTTAAGAATTAACTGTAACAACAAGAAATTTTGCTCATTTGTAACCAAAAAGTCACAAGTTCGAATCATGAGAACAGTCTGTTTGCAACGCAAAAATAAGACTGCATACGCTAAACGTTTACATTTCCCTCCTCACCCGACCCCGCAAACAAAGAGCCTTGTTAGTAATAGAGGAAATACAATCCTAGATTTATAAAAAAATCCTAAATTTGTTAAGAAAAGTAAAACTAAAATACCAAACCAAACCAAACGGATTCATTCCGATTGTCGGTGGTGTAACCAGTCGTATTTGGCGAAAAATCCTACCCCATAGCTAGTCTAGGCTTTAAGCTGAACCCGATGTAAGTGGGGGGTTCTGGTTCGACCCAACCTTATACTTTGAGAGCCCAAACCCCAACTAAAAGTGAAATGACAGGGTGGCTTGTTTGTTTTTTGGTCAAGTATAGGGTAGCTAGGTGATTGGTCAGTAAAAACACCGACTCTCTCTCTCTCTCTCTGCTCCAAACAAAACACCCTGTCCTTCTCTGTCCCTCTTCTCTCTATCACCTTCTCTGCTATATAAAAATCCCATCTTTTGGGTTTCTTAATCTCGTGCGTTATATAACCCAGTAATTTTTCCGGCAAAATTAGAGCCAGAAAGTGTAAAAACCCGTGTTTGGATTTATTTTGATAGTTTTGGTTTGAGGGTGTTTGTGGGGTCGGATTGGGTTTTGCTTCAGAGGGTATAACAATGGCGGGAATAGCAATAATCCTAGATCTGTTGAGGAAAAACCCAAGTCCTAGTACAGTCCAAGCGTTACACTCTGCTGGGTATTTCTCAGCCAAAGCCGCCGCTTCTGCCGCTGCTGCGTCTGTCGCAGCAGGTGCTCCATATGCTTATAAGGCACTATTTGGGTACTCTCTCCATCTCTCTCTGTGTCTCTCCCTAAATTCCTTTTATAATTATTTGATATGGAGTTTAGTTGAGATGTAGATATGATAAAAGTGAGTGGTATCGCTTATCGCTGCATTTATATTTGAGAATCGGAAATTGGTGGGTTGATTATTTTGTTAATTACCCATTAGTATACATGGCGTTTGTTGTATGGTCAGTATTTGGAATTTTATCATACCCCGAAACTCGATTTAGGGTAGGTTTCATATTGATTTAGGGATAAACTATAGGATGTGAACAAGTTTGAGTGCTGATAAAGGCTCACTCAGGCTGTTTTTCCGGTTGAACATTTCAGGGAAGTTCTAAACCTATCAAAGTTATAGGGGTGGCCTATATGGTTTTGGTTGATTGTGTTTGATTTGATTAATAACTTTCTGGGGTATAGTGCATTGTTGGAATCTTATATGGTTGAAGCTGAAGAAAAATTATATTCGGGATTGTTACTCCGATGTAGGTAATGCAAAATCTTGATATCAGGACACCAAAACTTTGGCGCCATTGGGTTTTATCTTCAGTTGTTTCGGTCCTTATATTCTTTCTTGAGCTTGCTGCATACACTTGAAATCAAATGGTCGTATAATATTTCCCTTTTTGTACTTTCCCTTGTCAATCTTATCTCTTTATATCTTTGAGGAATGAAGATACCTCATATTCTTTGTTGTCAGCCGGCGTTTGACTATGTACTAACTTTGTAGTGCTATGAAACAGTAATTTTAGGGTACCGGTTGCCTATTGTGATGCTGGGACAGCATGGTCCGAAGATTATGTTTCTAATATACGAAGTGCATCTCAACGAATCTTTCAGAGTGATTCTCTGAATTACAGTACCAAGGAATACAAAATTGAGTTAAAGCCTCTATTCTCAGCTTTTGAATGGAGGACTCTAACTATGACATCCCTGAGGTCATTTTTAATGTTCTTTTTACCTCTTCTGGAGCCTCGTACAAACTTGGAAGAGGATGATGATGACTTCCTGTCGGACACTGAAGAAGAGCAACCTGTAGATTATGTTGTTCCTCTTAAAAAATCAGTAGTGCAAATTATTCGTGAGGTGAGTTGTTTTGCCTGAATTCTTGTTTCTATTTTGAATTTAGTTTAATGAAATTCCGATCATACACAATGTCCTCAAATAAGTTCCGTTGGTTCCATGGTGTATCTGAACAGTGTTTTTTGGGCTTAAAAACTGTAATGATATTTTTTTACACTTTGTTGGTCATAACACCAGACTAGGATATGCCTCAGATAGTTTGACTCAAAGGTTTCATCTGCGAAGGACTCATTTGAATGAAGATTCCTCATTTGGAAATTATAATATCCTGTGAGGGCTTGATAATTTCTGAAATAATTATACTTATTAATCAGTATGTACTACGCATCATAAGCAGCCACAACAGTTATTAGCAGTTTATGGATCGTTGAAGGTGGATTACACGTTAACAGAATTAGGTGCTTATTTTCAATATTTTTTTGTACTTGTAAATCAGTATGTGCTGCTTGTATGCACCATATAATAATAGCCACGAGAGTTGTTTGAAGTTTATGGATCTTTTAGGTAGATAAAAATTTACAGAATTATGTCTTTAGAATTTTTTCTCTTGTTGATGTGTGTAGTTCTGCTGGTTTATAGACCAGATGCAAGTGTGTACCACTAATCACTTTTATTTTGAGAATCAATTTGATCACAAAATAATATAGTTTTGAAAATGTGATGGAGATGTCTGTTAGTTGTCAAATCAGCACCCAGTTGATTTGCTTCTTCACATTCACATTTTCGTTTCTTTTACCTTCTGTATTTACTTTTTAGCACAGAATAATTTCTGCCATTTACTAAATCAAAACATCGTGAGCTCTGGTCCTCTAATTGAACTTTACTGAAACCAAATAGTTAGGTGTGATTAAATTGTCACATCAACACATAGTTGCTCCCTCTCCCTCCCACCCCGCACAACACACAATACAGCTTTCACCTGAAGCAGTTGTAGGGTTTTTTTTTTTTTTTTCTCAACTGTAATTACTTAAATAAACAGCATAGAAAGTTTTGCACTTCTCAGGATTGAAACTTATTCTTGTACGCAACAAAGCTTTGCATCTTCCAGTTGAGTTACTTTTTGTATCCATTGCAGACTACTGTTGTAACCACTAGACGGATTCTGGAACGAATTTGTGTCCATTATGTTTCAGAGAGAATGGCATGGAAACTTCTCAAAGGTACTTTCTTTCCATAAAATTTAAATCTAGTTCTGTTTGAGAAGAATAAGTTCAAAAAACAAGTGTGTAAATGTGATAAATTTAGCTAACTATGTGTTTTGCCTCTTCAAAATATGTGAGTTACTGACATACAAAATTTACAGATGTTCCTAAGTCCGCCACGAGGAAAGCTGGAAGAAGATTGCCTACTTTAGTTTTCTTCTTCAGTGTTAGCAAAACAACTTTCAGAGGTAATATTCTAATTCATGTATTCTATTGAAATTGAAAGAAAAAAAAATTGTGTGGTCTCTTTGTTGTTGGTTGGTTGAGCTTTCAGTCTCACTGTGCCTTTCATGTATGTTTATTTGTTTACTCAGGGCACTTTCTAGGTGTGGCAGCGTCGTGGCTCATCCAAGTTGGCATTGAAATCTACCGATATTTTTCTCATACGATAAAGTCTAGAGAAGAGGTTGATGACATCGATACGGCAGAACAAGGCAAGATTCTTGGGAAGAAGGTTACAGTTACTACTCTCCGGTGTGGTGCATCACTAGTTTTTGCTTCCATTGGGGCAGGTATTGGTGCCTCGCTCATCCGCCCTTCATCTGGCCAGTGGATTGGTAAGTGACTTTCTAATTTGTCTGTATCTATTGGTAAGTGAATTGTCTATACATGTATATAATTTTTCTCTTTTTTTTCGCAGGCTGTCTTTTGGGGGATTTGGCAGGGCCTTTTATTGTAACAGCTTGCCTTGGGAAAGTTTACCACGCAGAACTTTGAACACCGGGGATGACTTGTCTGACGTCTTTGCATTTGAGCAAATTTTAGAGGTTTAGACGAGACAATTTTTACTATGCGATGGTAGAGTTCTTAACAGCTATACCACCTTGAAATCTAGTAAAGCAGGTGTTAAAGGAGAAGATTTTGCAACCGTTGGAGTTTCTTCTTTCTGGAATTATGTCATTCCGTTTGTTTACGGTGAAGTTTTTCAAATGGTGTTTATACTTTGGTGTTAATTATCATGATTTGTCTGATTAGGTGAATAATGAACTCTGCATTGATTGTTTGTACTGCGCATATATCTGCCAATTTTTCTCATGAATTTGTCGCCAACTTTTTAAATTACGCTGTTTGGTCCCCGAAATTTAGTCATTGTCAATATTTAGCATTATTTTTATTTTTACATTTTTACAAGCGATACTGAAGGTAGAATCAAACGGACATTGAGTACATGATGAATGCGGATAACTACTTGAACGACAGACTCCTTGGCACGATTATATCAAGTGTCCCAGATCATGACAACTGATACTACTCCGATTCCAAACAACACAGCCAAAAACTTGTAGTGGGGAGTGTCAACAGAGACTGCCTTGTGAACTGTATAACCCTTTGAAAGCAGATGGTTTATGGATACATATATGAACACGCCGCATGCCAGACCTATCGATATGGCAGAGATCCAATCTGCCGTTCTACCTTGAGTTCTGGCATCTATCGTGATCCCAACTCCGATACCAATTGGACTGGAAATGGCAAACAGAAAAGCATATGCTGTGCATGATAAGAAGGGACGGTTTGGAATCATTCGGAGGAGAGCAATGGCCATGGCGATGGCTGCAAAGATTTTGTGCAGACTGACTGTCCACAGAGCCTTCCAAGCTTCAGCTTTCGTGCTGGCAACTCCGATTGCGATACCCTCAAAGAAAGAGTGGAAACACAAGGCTACGATCAACAAGATGCTATCCCCAACTGAACCAACTGTTGCAGGGTGGTCACCATGAACATCATGGCCCTGCAGTCAAAGCATACATTACATAAAATATTCTCTCAGTTTTGGAATCACAAACTAGACAATCTAACATGTTATGTTGCGTCTTGAGACTGAAGTCCGTTTGAAAGTGCTTTTGAAAAGCATGCCCAAAGCGTTTATGATCATGTTTGGGAAAAAAAAAGTTAAATACTTTGCTAAAAAGAGCACTTGCATATTTATTAAATATTTCTAAACAGAGAGTGTTTTTTCTTTAAGAAGCAATTTCCAAAGTCATGAATTAGGACCACCGATAAAGTTATATACCGGTTCAGTTTTATTCAATTGAAAAACATAGCATATTGAATATATGGCAATATACCATATTTCTGCCAGTAAGTTAGTAACTTGTATATTCTACTCAGATAATAGAAAACCTACGTATCTCACCTTTTGAACGGCCTTTCCTGTAACATAACAAGAAAATCGTAAAATCAGAATCTTCACCGAATCGAAAGAACTGAAAACAAAATGGTTAGCAAAAGGTTCACAGCCTATAACAGTGCTTAGCAAGAGCACATATCATGAATTAGCACCTACTTTGAACTTCAGGGTCACTGTCCTTCTGCTTAGCATACACATATGAAACCACAGAATCCCCAAGCATGGTGATCAAGAACCCCAGGCTCGCCATCATATATGCAAAAGGGTATTCCTTCTCAGTCAAGATTTCGAAAGTCTTGTTTGAATCACTGAGAAAGTGCATGAGAGCTGTTCCAAGAAAAATACCGCCGGCAAACTGCGTTCCTAGAACCAGAAACCCCTCGTTCCACTTTAAGAAGTAGGGAGACATTCCGGCTGCAAATGTCCCAACAAAAACCAAAACCATGCACCATATCTTTACGAGCATTAGAGGCTTAGAGTGAAGGCTGCGAGCGTGGTTGTTCTTGTTGGTTTCATCACCGTCGTCGCTGCTGTAGGCCAAGGTGGAGAGGGTGAGGAAGAGGAAGAGGGAAAGCTTGAGAAGATTGTAGCCAGCCATGTTGTACTGGTGCATGAAAAAGGTTGAAGGTTTGGATGTGTTATTATACAACTGGTGTTTTGGAGTTTACCTTCACTATATTCGTACGAGTAGTAAAAAACAATAATCAGTGACTAGCCTGAAATTGATTTAAAGCATTTTTTTTTCTTTTCCCTGTTTTTAAAAGCATTTTTGGTCTGACCAAATAGAAGCATGCAAATAATTTAGGAAAATCTGTTCCTTGTTGTGATTAAAAGAAGCAAATGCAGTTATCACCATGAGACAAAATTTCATGGATGAAAACTACGTTGGCACCTAATCGGGCTCTGATTGGTGCAGTTGGGTAACAAATCAAAGACGAGAAAGCAAGGGGAAAAAATAGAAAACAATTGGTAACTTTTAGGTTATGGTTATTTATACTACTAGATGAGCACACATTCTGTGTGTGAACATTTTCATTTTAGTTTTTGTTATTGATTAAGGAGTGATTATTTTTTAAAATTTTAAAAAGAGTATGGAATAATAATGATGAAACAATTTCTCTTAATAATGCATATTTTTTCTTAATATTACATATTACTGTTTTGTCATAGGAAAAATAGGTATATGATTGTCATTTTCTAAAAAAATGAGGGTATAATAGGAAAAATAGGTATATGATTGTCATTTTGTCAAAAAGTACAAAATTAAAGCCTTTTCAACCGCTCACCTTCTCTTACGTTCTTCTCAAGCGCAACCACTTCAGTTCGTTCAAACTATCCAAAAAACATCATGATTTCACTTGTATGAAAAAATGATGGTAGGACAATTTCTCTTAATAAGTGCATATTTTTTATCTTATGTAAATATTGTGTATTAAAAGTAAGGGTAAAATAGGAAAAATAGGGATATAATTGTCATTTTCTCAAAAGATACAAAATTACTATTTTGCCTTTCTTATGTAAATATTGTGTATCAAAAGTGAGGGAAAACTAGGAAAACAAGGGGCAAAAAGTTCAAAAGATACAAAAATACTATTTTGCCCTCCTTGTGTAAATATTGTGTATCAAAAGTGAGGGCAAAATAGGAAAAATGGCAAAAAGTTGACAAGGAGGGGTCACTTAATACAACAACAACAACAACAACAACAAAGCCTTTTCCCACTAAGTGGGGTCGGCTATATGAATCCTAGAACGCCATTGCGCTCGGTTTTGTGTCATGTCCTCCGTTAGAACCAAGTACTCTAAGTCTTTTCTTAGAGTCTCTTCCAAAGTTTTCCTAGGTCTTCCTCTACCCCTTTGGCCCTGAACCTCTGTCCCGTAGTCACATCTTCGAACCGGAGCGTCAGTAGGCCTTCTTTGCACATGTCCAAATCACCGGAACCGATTTTCTCTCATCTTTCCTTCAATTTCGGCCACTCCTACTTTACCTCGAATATCCTCATTTCCAATCTTATCATTTCTTGTGTGCCCTCACATCCCACGAAGCATCCTCGTCTCCGCCACACCCATTTTGTGTACGTGTTGATGCTTCACCGCCCAACATTCTGTGTCATACAACATCGCTGGCCTTATTGCCGTCCTATAAAATTTTCCCTTGAGCTTCAGTGGCCTACGACGGTCACACAACCTGCCGGATGCACTCTTACACTTCATCTATCCAACTTCTATTCTATGGTTGAGATCTCTCTCTAATTCTCCGTTCTCTTGCACGATATATCCTAGGTAGCGAAAACGGTCGCTTTTTGTGATCTTCGCTAGATTGCTCCGATCATTAGTGTGGATAAGTATATAAATGGATATAGATAGGAAAGCAAACACAAGATGTACGTGGTTCACCCAGATTGGCTACGTCCACGGAATAGAGGAGTTCTCATTAATTGTGAAGGGTTTACACAAGTACATAGGTTCAAGCTTTCCTTTAGTGAGTACAGGTGAATGATTTAGTACAAATGACATTAGGAAATATTGTGGGAGAATGATCTCGTAATCACGAAACTTCTAAGTATCGGAATGTGGTATCGTCTTGACATCTGTCTCATAGGTAGATGTGGCATCTTCTCTGGAAGTACTCTTTCTCCATCCAGGGGTGGTATCTTTAACTGGTGGAGATGCACAAGGTAATGTATCAATTTCACTTGAAGCTTACTTGTAGTTTCAGGCTTGGTCAAGCGCGATACAAACCATGTAGTAGGAGTCCCTCAAGTTGCCGAGCTAGGGGATTTGCTGAAAGAGGTGACAGACAAGGTAAGCAATCAGAGCTCCGGCTGATTGTTCACATTCTCCCTATCTTGCAGGCAGCATGAAGGATAAAGAGAAGAAAAATGAGAAGAGATGATATGGGATACTTTTGCTTTTGAAGAAGTAACTTTCCACAGGCTTATTCTTGAACTGAGCTGGAGGGTTTTCTGGTTTCCTCCAGAGTATAAGGCCGACTGAAGAATTTGAGGGTCAAAACAAGTCCATCAAATCTAGAGTACGTTCGACCCTACTGATATGGGATACTTTTGCTTTGACAGAGTAATGGATGTATCGGCACGTGTGCTGTTACGCTTGTCTCCACATGCTTCCTTGTATCCTTCTCACTTGCCCTATCTGTTCCTCAGGCAGATGCGGTATCTTCCCTGGAAGCATAAGATGTTGAAGATGAGTACTCGAGAGCAATGCCAGGTAAGTAAGTTCCAGGCAGTCAGTTCCTGGCTGGAAGCTTGATTCCAAGTGCTGACTGATTGCTCTCTTTCTCCTTGTCTTGCAGGTAAGAACAAGGCCAAAGGAAAAGACAGGGAAAAAGCATGATATGGGATACTCTTGCTTTTAACCCTGATGATATGAGATATTCTTGCTCTAGTATAACTTGTTTGCAGAGGTATTATCGGGGGGAAAGAAAGCTGAATATTTCGAAAGGCTTCGATGAGAGTGCCCTCTCATATATGAGGAAGGGTTGAGCATTTTTGCAGGTCTGTCTGTCCGTTGGGGATGGAGGTTGACATATATAGGAGTCTCCTTAACAACAAGTAATAATGCTATTCCTTTACCCTGTCAGAGCACTTTGAAAAAGTGGTCTGTGGTATGTGGAAAGCTGATGTTGCGTGTCAAGATTACAGACAGCTTTATCCAAGGAGATCCGGCTCTTGTAGTTGGGAAAGTGTTGCCTCTTCGGTTTTCGAACAAGCAATCCTATCAGGGATCTGGCTCTCGAGATTCGGAGAACGATGTCTCTTCGATTTTTGAGAAAGCAATCATTCTGGGGGTCTGGCTCTCGAGATTCGGAGAGCGGTGTCTCTTCGATTTTTGGGAAAGTAATCATGTTGGGAGTCTGGCTCTCGAGATTCGGAGGGCGGTGCCTCTTCGATTTTGGAGCAAGCAATCTTGTTGGGAGTGTTTTCTCGAATGTGAGTAAAGGTTGGGCATGTTTGCTAGTCTACCTTGCCACGAAGCACAGAGATTGACACACAGGGACTTTCCAATTATCCAGCAATGGTACTGTTCCTTTACCCTCTCTTCGATTTTTGAGAAAGTAGTCATGTTGGGAGTCTGGCTCTCGAGATTCGGAGGACGGTGCCTCTTCGATTTTGGAGCAAGCAATCTTGTTGGGAGTGTTTTCTCGAATGTGAGTAAAGGTTGGGCATGTTTGCTAGTCTACCTTGCCACGAAGCACAGAGGTTGACACACAGGGACTTTCCAATTATCCAGCAGTGATACTGTTCCTTTACCCTTGTGGGTAATAATATGGGGTAGCTAGACCTTCAAAATTTATGTGTCTAAACTTTGTTAGTGCTGTTTCTTTGCTATTCTTTTACCCGTCTTGGTCAGAGCGATGTAGTGGAAGCTGCAAGCTTCACGTGCTCAACTTTGGCAGAGAACTTTGGCAAAGTTATCTGTGATACACATGAGCTACTATTGCGTGTGGGAAGTGGGTGATTGAACAGTAAGACTCATGTGCTTTCTACTTCACCAGAAGTCTTCGACAGAATGCCCATAATTTCCGCAAAGCTGAGTGTGCGTGTGACAGGTGCTGCTAAGGCTGGAAAAGTAGGTGCCTCTTCGATTTCTGAGATCGGCCCTCGTGGTCTCTGAGCAGCCCAACTTTTGAGAAAGCAAGCGCCTCTTCGATTTCTGAGATCGGCCTTCGTGGTCTTTGAGCAGCCCAACTTTTGAGAAAGCAGACGCCTCTTCGATTTCTGAGATCGACCCTCGTGGTCTCTGAGCAGCCCAGCTTTTGAGAATGCAAACGCCTCTTCGATTTCTGAGCAGGCGCCTCTTCGATTTCTGAAGCTCCGTCGAGTGCAGATTTTTATAGGGGCTGGCATTAAGTTCCAAAGCACACTTGAATCTCCACCAGTAGAAGCTCCATTCTTACACTTCTAAGATCTTGATTTGTTCGACCTCTTCTCTCTTCAACACCTTTGAAAATGTCTGGCCCTTCCGACCGTCGTTTTGACTTGAACCTTGTTGAAGAGGCAGCCCCGCCTTCTCCAGACAACATATGGCGCCCATCCTTCGTCTCCCCTACTGGTCCTCTTACCGTTGGGGATTCCGTTATGAAGAATGATATGACCGCTGCGGTGGTGGCCAGGAACCTTCTCACTCCCAAAGATAACAGACTACTTTCCAAACGATCTGATGAGTTAGCTGTTAAGGATTCTCTGGCTCTCAGTGTTCAGTGTGCAGGTTCTGTGTCTAATATGGCCCAACGCCTATTTGCTCGAACCCGCCAAGTTGAATCATTGGCGGCTGAAGTGATGAGTCTCAAACAGGAGATTAGAGGGCTCAAGCATGAGAATAAACAGTTGCACCGTCTCGCACATGACTATGCTACAAACATGAAGAGGAAGCTGGACCAGATGAAGGAATCTGATGGTCAGGTTTTACTTGATCATCAGAGATTTGTGGGTTTGTTCCAAAGGCATTTATTGCCTTCGTCTTCTGGGGCTGTACCGCGTAATGAAGCTCCAAATGATCAACCTCTGATGCCTCCTCCTTCTAGGGTTCTGTCCAGTACTGAGGCTCCGAATGATCCCCCTCCGGTGCCTTCTCTTTCTGGGGCTCTACCGACTGCTGCGACTTCTCCTAAGCAACCTTTGTGAAGGCTCTCTCTTGTTTGTTTATTTTGACTCATGTATATGTACATATTTGTAGCTTATCGGGGATATCAATAAATATGCTTTCCTTCATTTCAACGTATTGTGTTAAATACACCAAAGCCTTCTTCGCTAAGTTCTTTGAATTTTCTTTTGTTGGAGCTTTGTGAGTGGAGCATGTAGGTTGAGGTAGTGTTCCCTTAATTTCCTGAGTGAGGAAAACTTCTCGGTTGGAGACTTGGAAAATCCAAGTCACTGAGTGGGATCGGCTACATGAATCTTAGAACGCCATTGTGCTCGGTCCTGTGTCATGTCCTTCGTTAGAATAGATTAAATGTTATTTATATTTATATTTTAATTTCATGATTCTTCTTTTTCTAAGTCTACACTAGTTCATTTTAACATATTTTAGTACAAATATTTAGATATACTAATTCATTATTAATATATTTCGGTACAAACATTTGGATACACAAATTCATTACAATATAATTCGGTACAAACATTTAGATATACTAATTCATTATAATATATTTCGGTACAAACATTTAGGTAAAGGCATTTAGATACAAACATTTAGATACACTAAATTCTCATAACATATTTCGATACAAACATTTAGGTACAGTCATTCGTGTACACTTATGTATTTAAATATTTTTCTTATGGGTCACTAATTTCTTTTAACGTTTTTTCATTTAAGCTTATTTATAATTTGAAGAACTAAAATGTGTATATTAATAAAATCAAAATTTTAATGTGGAGACATTAAATGAAAATACACATTGCATAACGAAAATAGAATATGAGTTTTAATAAATAGAATATCCAAAGTTCCTTATATGTATCTCAGCATCCTTTTTATAGTATTGAAGTGTATCTTTGTAGGAATTTGCATAAATCATAAGAGTAAGCTTGCAACAAACATGGTATCAGGCCTTGCAGCTGTTAAGTATAACAAACTACAAACTATTTGTCTATAGAGAACTTCTGCAGGATCACTGTCATCGTCTCTTTTCAATTTCTCATTCATTGCAAGTGGTATACTCACAGACTTGCAATCTTTCAAACCAAATTTGTCCAAAATTGCATGATCATGCTTCTTTTGATTAATAAAGATGCTATACTAGATTTCATTTTGTTTAGTGAAACTGATTTTTGTTCATCAGTTTCAAACACCATGACATAGTCTACAACTGTATGCTTGGATTGAATGTACATGTGATTGCAAAGCACAAATGCAAAAAGATTATGCATTTGGATTTCTTTAATTCTGCATTCAGTTTGAGTAATAGTTGTCTTTTGAGAGAAGGTTGTTGTATCCTTGGTTCAGTGATCAATGTGCTTCTTTTTGTAGTCAAATTGTTGTTATCAATGACACACCCCGACCTGGAAAGGTCGAAGGATGCTGGCCATCACCGTGAGGTGACGTAACCATAAGGGTAAGTGATGTAAAAATTGAATAAAATTAAAACTAACTATACTAAATCACAAAAGGGAAAGAGTGTGCAATTGCGGGATGAACCCACTACAATTATTCAGAGCGTAAAAGACAGTGAGACTACAGAAGAGTAGTCAAAGTAACTAAAGTACATTTATTACACAACAGTGATAAGTTCGTACGTCTAAGCAGAAGAGAATGTCAGAACTACCAAGATTCCTCGAGTGCCACAAAGAGTACAACTATCTAGGTCTTGGAAAGGCGAAAAACAAGGTTGAGTGGGTCAGCAAAACAATGCTTAAAGGAAAACCTTTGTCTTGAATATACTAACCCTCGCAGTAAAACAAGTATAGTTTCCTTAAAACATACTATATAGGTATGTAAACAATAAATCAACAACATTATAACCACAAATATGCCAAGTCATGATATATCAAATGCCACAATAAAATAATCATGTAATAATCATGTAATAATCAAGTATAATTTAGTGCTCATCCATCTAGGCTGACACACGAGTTCGAACAGATAATTTCTGACACGAATATACTAAGTGTAATCAATATGCTCTAGTACTATGATCACGTGAAGGCTGGTGCAGAAGCACGGTCACATACAAGTCGGGTTGTCTAATGCAATCTACCCGACAGGACTGGCACCTAACTTGGATCCAAGGCGAGCGAATGGTGCGATGTGAACATACACGTGAAGGACTGGCCCTGGCCCTAGGGCGAGTACTAACAAGATGAACATGTACAAATATGTATGAATGCCATGACAGTAATAGCATTTATCACAATTAATATCACTATAACGATACTTGGCAAAATGAGCGTAAAAGTGAAGTAAATACGCATTTATGGAAACTATAAATATGTATAGGTATAAAAAAAAACTGCCCATTCACAAGTACGTTGCTGGATCGTAGCCCTCGAGCCTAGCTTGACCTCGAACGTCCTCGGGATACGTTTCCCCTATATGTGAAATAACTAAAATAAAATTAATTAAAGCACATATACGGAAACCTAAATAAAACCCCAATAGTTTGCTCAAACTTAGGGTTTAAATATACCATCGTGACCTACTCGACGTCACAAACATCCCTAAATTTTTAAAATAAATTTTTGGACGGCTCACGAGCCCCCATGCGCTGGCAAGGGCACGGCCATACGCTCCTCACACGCAGGCCAGTGCCTGACGTTCGTCAGGAATATTTTACGAAATATTCCATTAAAAGATAACAAAAGCTAACGGCGTTACCTGACGCCGTTAGGAATATTTCGTCTCCTCTCTGGTGAGCCCTGCCGTCACCGTCGTTCGCCGAGTTTCTGGAAAAATTTCAAATTCACTATTCTCCTTCATTTCTTAACCATTTTTGACGTACTAAATATGGATTTGAAGGTAGGAAAGAGTAGAGTCGCGTTATACCTGTTTGGAGTCCAAAAAGTGGATGGAGGTCGCCCGAAAAAGCCTCGAAAGTTCCGGCCAAAAACGAAATCTTCGAAACTCGGTTGTTTCTCGTCGACCTTCTTCCAAAACAAGATTAGGACCTTCAAAATGACGTGTAGAAGCCTTCCCAAGTTTCAAAACATTTCAACTCGTTCGAATACACGTCGAACTCAATGGATCCGAGTTCGGGCCTCACGAGTTAACGATTCAAAACTCGTCTAGACTAGGTTTCAAGAACATGGTTGTGATCGTGAAGATGAGGGGAGTACAATGGTGTGGTTTTTAGGTTCGATCTAAGAGCTTTGAAGCTTGTTGAGGGTTTTGCAGAGAAGAGAGAGTATACGGGAGAGAAAGAAGGAAGAGAGAGACAGAGAGAGAGAGAGAGAGAGAAAGAGAGAGAGAGAGAGAGAGCTCATTTTTCTGATTGGGGGATAAAAATGAGGGAGAGATGGGATTGGTGGGAGAGTGAATAATGGAGAAGGGTGCACGGGATGGGCTAGGTAAAAGCTAGGGATAAGGTTTTAGATTTTGTATAGAAAAAGTATTGAAAATCTATCCGGAATAGTATTTTCGTACTGATAATATTTACGTACACTCACAACAATGTGTACAATTTAAATGCGATAGCGAGAAATGAAATGAAAGCGATAAGAACACGTCCACGTCACTTGCCAATAAGGGCATAATCATCAATACACATACTCGGGGAGAAATTACATAGGAAAATTAGGGACGGGTCGTCACAATCGACACTCAAAGTGGGAAAATGTAAGATTAATGTTGAGCTATCAATTGTTATGAATCCTTGAAAGGCAAATAACTTTATCTTCAAGTTATTTGAATTTTAACGTGATTCAATATTGATTAGCAAGAATTATGGAAACAAGAGATACTTTAATTGACCATTTGGAACCCAAATTAAGACAGACATATTGTACATGCCTTGGTGGGACAACATTTTAATTTAATAGTGATTTGGCATATCTCTCTGTTAGCTATACTAAGTGGTTTTAGAGGAACCCTAATCACTATATTAAGGGTGTCCTTGTTTACACAATATACACGTTTGATTCTAAGCAAACTCTATTATTGCTGGAATACTTTCGTTTGCTGACAGTAGAAGACTCTTTTGTCATCTGCAAGAGCCATGTGTTCCGTATTCTACGGATAAGTTTATTTCTATTTCATGTTGATTTAATTTATCGCATTTGTGATCCTAATGTCTTGTTGTTGCCGTTGTTCTTATGATTTCAGAAAATATCTTACAACTCTCACACACACTAATGAGAAAGGAAAGTGACGGGGTAACAAATTCACACATTTCACACGCCTCACACACTCACGTACCTTACACGAGTAATATTAAAACAAACTTAGCTGCTATGATAGCTGGTACAATCCTAACCTATGAGCTAGCCTACTCTCAGCCAGAGAAAGTCTGGGTTAATAGAAGTGTGGTGGTAGTGTTTTAACAATTGAAATGGACACGAGGAGTTCAAGAGATGAACACCAGAGATAGGAGGAGAATTCAACATGAGGATGATTAAGTCTTTTCACCTTCAATTTTAGTTAATTTTATAAGAATAAAAAAATGCTATATTTCATTAGGTGGTTCTCAAAATGGCTATATTTC